>NW_026088097.1:0-162720 GCF_022539395.1 Myiozetetes cayanensis
AGGGCAGTAGTTAATTTAGGTGATGTGCCTTAGGAGAGGTACATCTGTAGTTGGAAAACGAGATGGGATTATTCATCCAGTGCATTGCTTTTGTTCACTTTTTTAGGGAATGGAAGAGCCCCTGCATTCTTGTACTGTCAGGGAAAAAGAAAAAAAAATCAAATTTATGATTCATATTCCCCCTCTGCTCTTGATTTCCCTGGTGATTATGGGCAACATCTTTCAATTTCTTTCTGTTAAATAAAACTGGTAATACTTCCAGACAGACAGGAGAACATGACCATGGTTTACCATGAGCTCAGGTTGCATTGCAACCAGAGGAGAGTCTAAAAATGGGAGTTTTTCCTTGGTTTGTGTTGTAAAAAGGGTTGGAGTATCTTTTTCTACATAATGACTTTGCAGTGGATGCTGGGTCAAGTTGACCATCAACAAGATATGTATGGATCTAGTTTCCTATGCACAGGTGTATGTTGCTGCTATAGGCACCCTAACATATCCTGACTGCCCATCAGCTGCCTGTAAGGAAATGTGTGGGTCTCCCTTAGGTCCTTTTATACCTCCAACTTGTCTCATATACTGTGGGATGTCTAGAAAGTCTCCTTTGGTTAGACAGACAAACCTCTCCCTGTGCCTCAGCTTCCTATCTCTAACATAATAATTTAATACAATGGTTTTAATCGCTTCTTTCTGGTGAATGGTTTTTGAATTTAAGAGATTACAGACTAATTGTTGAAGGACTATAGTAATGGGGCAAGAGTAAAACACCTTTGATAGATGGGAGTCATAGACAGAGGATGCCAATTGGAAGTAGTCCCCTGAAAACCTCAAAGTTTTACAGGTTGCAATCAGAAGCACATTGGGTATTTTGGTTAGGTATAAGGTGTAGGTACAACCTTTTGGGTGTCTTATTTTTTCCAACTTCTCTTTTGGAAAGAGGAGAAAAGATAAATTCTGTACATTATCTGACCTTGCTGGGACTTGTGAGATAGTGGGGTCACCAAGTAAGAGATCTCACCACACCTGGCAGGTTGCAGGCTTTCCCAAGGTGACCAGAAGTTTATCTGCCTGTTTGTAATTCCTGCCACTAAGGGTCATCTCTCTGCTGTGCCCTGTCATTGAGCAATGGTTGCAATTCCTTTTAATTGTTCCCTTTCCCTTCCTCGTCATTTAGGGCAGAGCATTTCCACTTGGTTAAACTCATTAACTGTGTTAATGTTGGGGTTTCCTTTTCTACATAAATTCATCCAGTTGAAATCTCGTGACTCTCTATGGTTGCACACAAGAAGATTCTCCCTCTGTTCCCTGGCAGTTACTGAGAGTGTTTATTTTTCAGCTGTAGACAGCAAAAGTCTGAAAAAAGGCAATGTCTTTCTGTGTGTCTATAGGAAAGCAAGTAATTGCGATGGGTTTGTGGGGACTCGGTTGACTGTGTTACTGTTTGAGTTCAAGGAACATTTTGACCAAACCTGGTATCCCAGTCCCTTTCTGCCACGGTGATTTATCAAGATCTCCAGGTTTGATAAGCAACAAATGCTTTGGTGAAGAACCAAAGTGACTCAAATAATCCCCAGAAAAGATCCACATTAACATGATGGACTTTGCTTCTCAGATCACACTCAGTCTGATGGGTTGTCAACAAAGTGAAGGTGTTTGAGCTCAGCCTATTTCCCAAATTGTTGATTGTCCCTGATGCTGTGATATTGACCTTTGTGGAAATCTTCTTGGCATCTTGGGAGCTATCCTTCTGCGAAAGAGTATCTCCCAGCAATGAAGGATGATTCCATAGGCTTCCCTAATGCCCTTTCTTCTCCTGCTCTTGATTATAAATACAAACCTCTTGGTCTTCAGTGGTTCAGATTGTGCTGATGTTTTTCTTGCCTTACCTCTTATAGGGAAAAGTCATTAGAGATGCAAAACTGCTTATGAGTTGTGGTCACAGAAAAGGGAAAAATGTTCAAATGAAAGACTCAGATCAGGTCAGTCAATATGTACTTTAACTGGTGGAAATATAAGAATATGTTAACATCCAGTTGAACTGTGCTGTTGCATATCAGGGTTCCTGGACACAGAGTCCTTGACATGGTTGACAGTGTGTCCCAGTTCAAATGAGACAAGGGTCTTTTGCTGAGGATGGATTAGGAGGAAAAGACCCAAACTTCTCTTTCCAAGCAATTATAAATCCAAAATTAAGAGGCTTCGATTGAAGGAAAACAAATTATGGAAAAGGGAAAATAACAACCCTTTATTAAAGGTATGTGTGTATTAACAGGAACACGGAAAAAAAAAAACAAGTAAAATAACTAAGCAATACTCCTATACCCACCAATAATCCCCTTTAAGAACAAAACCGATAAACCGGCAAGAAGAAAATCAAACAGTTTAATTTTTTTGCACCCTTTGATGCAGTTCCAGCCACAGTCAGAAGGGGGCACCGTCGGGTCACTGGAGATGCAAAATTTGTAATGTCCTGTATCATTCACCAGGTGACGCTGTTGGGTCACTGAAGGTGCAAAAACTTGTAGTGTCCTATTGTAGTCACCAGGTGGCGCTGTTGGATCACTGGAGGAAGTAGAACTTGTAATGTCCAGTGCCCATCACCAGGCGGCGCTATGGAATCCCTAGTCACCGCCCCGTGGGATGGGGAAAAAAAAACAAAACAGTACTCTCCAGGTACAAACCAAAAACAAAAAAAAAACTCGGTTCCCCTTCCCTTCCCACACTGGGGAAGGAGAGAGAGAGAGGGACTGGGGGGGGAGAAGGGGGAAGGAAAAGAAAGAAAACCAGCAATAAAACAGAAAGTTCTCCCAATGGAAGAAAACTCACGAACTTCAGCTGATTAGGATTAGTGTTAAGCAGGGCCTGCAGCCAGCAACAGCTGAGAAGAGAACAGCAACAAACTCCACTCCGACAGGAAGAAAAGAAGCAAACTAGGCAGCTCTGCAGCTTACCACAGGTCCTTGCCTCACTGGCCCACACACACCAACCACACCTCCCTTCCCCACCTCCTTCCAGCCCCACACACCAGCTCCCCCTCAACTCTTCCCCCTTCGTTGTCAAGGAGACTAATCTCTCGGCTATTACTGGGCCAGGCCAATTCTTTTGTTCACCTAATGGGCAATATACAGAGCACACACACACACATGGCAGGGGGAAGGGGAAGAAAAAATTCTTTGCTAAAATCAGAACTATGACACAGTGGTACAGCATTTAATGTTTTTTTATTTGTTATTTGTAGAAAAACCCTCGAGCAAGATCAGGGATTCATTGCACTAGGAACTGTTAATGTCCTAGCCTGGTTTATTCCCATATGGTTTATTTATTAATGAATTCTCTTTCTTTATAAAAACCCACTCCAGGCAATGCCTCTCTTAAACAATATTGTACTTCCTTGTTGGCTAAATGCATACAACCTTTGGACTCATACTGGAGCTGTCTGGATGGGTGGCAGTTACAGAGAAGCATACCATTTGTTCCATGCTTTTGTTCTGAAGTGGCACCATCACCAGGACATTATTGAGGTTCCTCAGGATAGACATATAAAAATTTGTTCACAAACTGATGGTCATGTTTCAGTATTAATTACTTGGAGTGAATGGCTCCTTATTCTAAAATTCACAGAATCACTGAATATGTTAAGTTGGAAGGGACCCCACAAGGATCATCGGAGGCAAACTCCTATCCCTGCACATGACCATCCCCAAGAGTCACACCATGTGCCTGAGAGCATTGTCCAAATGCTTCATGAACTCTGTCAAGCTTGGTGCTGTGACCACTTTCCTGGGGAACCTGTTCCAGTACCGTACTGGGTTCACCCTCTGGGTGAAGAACCTTTTTCTAATATCCAACCTAAACCTCCCCTGACACAACTTCAGGCCATTGCCTCAGGTCCTGTCACTGGTTAACAGAGAGAAGAGATCAGTGTCTGCCCCTCCTCCTTCCCTCATGAAGAAGTTGTAGACTGCAATGAAGTCTCCCCTCAGTCTCCTCTTCTCCAGGCTGAACAGACCAAATGACCTCAACCACTCCTCATATGGCTTTCCCTCAAGGTCTTTCACCATCTTTGTAGCCCTCCTCTGGAGGGTCTCTAACAGTTTAAAATCTGTCTTATATTGTGATGACCAAAACCGCACACAATATTCAAGGCCACACCAACGCAGAGTAGAGCAGGACAATCAACTCCTTTGACTGGTTGGTGATGCTTTGCCGGACTCACCCCTGGACACAGTTGTCCCTTCTGGTTGCCAGGGCACTGTTGATTCATATTCATATTCAACTTGCCATTGACCAGGACCCCCATGTCCCTTTCCATAGCACTGCTTTCCAGCATCTCATTCCCCAGTCTGTATGTACACCTGGAGTTGCCCCATCCCAAGTACATAATCTGGCACTTTCCCTTGTTGAACTTCATCTAGTTGGTGCTGATTGGTGATTGCCCAGTCCTCTAATTTGTCAAGGTCTCTCTGCAGGGCCTCCCTGACTTTGAGGTAGTCAACAACTCCTCCCAGTTTTGTGTCATCTGCAAACTTGCTTAGCATTCCTTCCAGTCTTGTGTCCAAGCTATTTATAGAGATGTTAAAGAGCACAGGGTCTAAGATGGAGCCCTGCAGAACTAGTGGTAGGTCACCAGTCAGATGTTACTCCATTCACTATTGCCCTTTGCACCTGACCCATGAACCAATTGCTCACCCACTGCATGATGTGTTTATGGTCATGATGACCTTGGTGGGACCACTTCTAGGGTTCAGTAATTGCAAGTGAGGTGGACTGTGTTCTGAATGACAGCCAGTTGGTGGTCTGTTCCTACCTCCTACCATTTTGCACTTATTCAGACTAGCCAAGTTTGTCTCTGTCAAAATATACAGATATTATGGCCTTCTGGCTTTGCAGTTAAAGAAACATTTTATAAATATTGTGTCATCCAATGTTAAATGTAGTAGAATGAAGCAGTTGATCTGAAATATCAAATAACTTTACTCTCTAATGTTCCATGTGAACAACTTGTGACCAGGTATAGACCTGAAGCAGATTCAGTGTCCACAAAGCTCCAGGAACTCCCGATAATTTACTGATGGTAAAAGAGATGAATTCTCAGGAAGAAAAATGTTTTTCATTTTCAATATGCATGTTCATCAACCCTAATTAATAACAATGTCTCCGAGCCTTGTTTTGTTAATGTCTGAGAAGATTTGAGAATAGACCGATCTATCTATCTATCTATCTATCTATCTATCTATCTATCTATTTATCTATCTATCTATCTTCTCCACAGTGGGTTCTGTTTTGAGGAATGTTGGTCACACTTATAAATGTTTTGAAGGATTGACTCTTTCATTGATTTTTTTTTTAAAAGTAGTATTTTCAAAATAAGAAATTCAGTGTCATGAGCTATACTATCAGTTGACCATCGAGACAAGGATTCATATTACTTTCCTTTAAAGAATAGCTTCCCATTGTCTCAAATATAAGCCTAATTTTATCATGCTGAGGTTCTAACACATCATGAGAAAATTAATTTAGAAATGAACAATTTTACCAATTTTAGTCTTTTGCTCTGTGCTCTGGTTGAATCTCTTGATTTACAACAGGACTAGAACAGTGTCAAAGTGCTTGTAGTATACAGTAGAAATGAAATAGGAACATCTTGATTGCAGAGAGGTTTTACAAAACACTCTAACAAACATCTCTAACAAACTCTGAGTGGTGAACCTAAAATACATTGATGGTGATACTTTAATTATAGTGTAAGCAATATTTTTTTGGGGAAAAAAATCCCATTGTCTTTTATGTTTTCTGGGACAAATTATTCTTTGCATTTGGTTACTTTCTGAAATCTAATTTTTGATGTCCAGTGATGTGTTGACCATCTCAGTAACACCTTTTTTCTGTATCGCATAAACCATTGGGTAAATGCTTGCTCCAGAGGCTGTAAAACTCATTCATCATGCCCCTGGAAGGGTCCTGTCTGTATTTCAGGGGACAGGAGGTGGATGGGGAGGAAACCAGTATAGCAGAGTGGGTGGCAGTCTGGAACATTTGTTTGTGAATGCAGGACCTCAGCTCAGCTTATAAATTATCCCCTGGGTCTTGTAGATAAACACAGACTTGTATTGTGATATCAGTTGGGAAAGGCAAACACTTGCTAATGATTGTAGGCTAATCCTTCTGGACACTAATTGCCAGAAAACCAAGAAAGCATTATTTTAGGAACAACTTGTTTCACTTTGTGAAGGGTAAAAACACTACATTGGATTTAGTTTTGTTTGCAGAGTTTTACCCCCTCCTCATATGCTCTGTTTTAAAGATTTACATTTATTATTGTTGTTGGGGGCTTTTTCTTTCTTTCTTTCTATTTTGGTATTGCTTTGTGTTTTCCTGTGTGTCGTGGGTTTGCTCTGGGACAATTTTCTCTCACGCTCTATGCAATTGTTATAAGTTGAGAAAAGGTTTATGCAGACAAAAGAGCTCTGATGTGGGGAGAATAATATTAGGATTTATTACTAGCAAGATAAAACCTAAAGAACTATATATATACTACAATTCTAATTAGGTAAAAGTGCTATGTATTTACAAAAAAATACCCCTTCCCCCCTTGTATCAGTTCAGGAGAAGAAACAGTTCCTTTTCCGTTTCAGGAGCTACAGGTCTTTTAAATAACTTTGCAGCACTCGAAAGTTCTTATTTTATTATTTCTAGGATGACAACTCTGATTCATCACAACTGGAACTGTTTCTCTTTCTCTCTCTCTTCTATGTCAACCTCAGGGTTGGACCTATCCCATCCTGGGCTAAGACTGGAGGCTGGGGGTTACCCAGACCCTGTGGGGATCTTTCATGGACTGCAAGGAGACACTTGCCTACCATGGATCTTCACCACAGGATCACAAGGGATAATGGTTTTTGAGTCTACCCCTGTTTCCTGTGGGGTCTCACCTCATGAGAGACAGTCTTTGATGGACCTCTCTAATATGAGTCTACCTTCCAGGTAACAGTTCTTCCATTCTCTGCTGTCCCTCAGGGTCACAAATTCAGCTGCACTAGCATGGATCCCTCACTGGAATCACAACATCCTACCTGCGCTGACTTGCTCCAGCGTAGGTCTCTCTCTCCATGGGCCACAGGTCTCCAGCAGGACTCTCTTTCATCTAGGCCTCCCATGGAGTCACATCTACTTCATGCACTCCTCTGCTTTGACGTGTGCTCCTTCATGAGCTGCAGAGGGGGGTCTCTGCTCCCCAACAGTCTTCCACAGGTGGCAGGGGGGTTTAGTTTTCAGTCTTTTCCCTACTGAAGGGAAAGAAGAGGGAGGAGAGAGAGAGGGAGCCCCCCCTTTTGGGTTTCTCTTTTCTCTCTCCTCCAGCTGCCAGCTTTGACCTTGGAGGCTTTTCTCTCTCTCTGCCTGGAATTCCTTTTGCAGCATGTCTTGTCCAAGTTCTTCTCTAAAGTTTTTTCCTCTACTCTATTACAGGAGAGAAGGGGGTCTGGCCCCCCTCACCCTCGCCAGACTTGGCCCGGGGTGGGGGGAGCATGCCAGGGCCCAACAGGGTCAGCTGCTATGCTGAGTCTTCCATTTTCTTCTGCATCACAACCCTTCTCTTCCGTTTTCTTAAATATGTAATTGGCAGAGGGGTTACTAAAACTTTTCATTGGCTTTTCTCTGGAAATCCACCTGGAAAAAACTATTTTCAACCCTGGGGGGGGGGGCTGGTCGGCAAACCTGTGACACTATGATGCCTCTGTAAAGTTGTCTGAAATTGCAACTTAGTTTTCGTTTTCATGAATGTATGCATAAATAGGTATGTGGGGTTTATACCATTAGCTATTTAAAGGTTTAGGACTAACCAGCTACTTTTGAGCTGAATTTTTGTGAAAGGTGATGCTTTGCAAAGATTTTTTTTTCATTCTTTCAAGTCAATTTAGAAACTGGAAAAAAGTCCTAAACACACTGCCCACCAATGAAAATTCATTACCCCATTGCCAAGGATTTAATTTGAAAACCTCAAAGGGAGTACAGCTGAGTACACTGAAGAACTAGAGTCCTGTTGGGGTAGCTTTGCAATATATAAAAGATGTAGAATTTTTAAGGTTGTTTAAAGTGAACATGCTTTCAAAATGGCTTTGTAACTCTTTATGTAAACCCTTCTTCTTCCCGAGGTTCCTTAGTCTTACCTATACCTTTGGAATGTCTAAGAGATAACTGATAACTCATCTATTTGTTGTTAACCCCTTGTTGTCATTGGTTGGTTGTAAGACCTCCTGAACTCCCACTGGTCACCTTGTAATCCCCCCAGGAGGTATTTAAGTCGTTACCCAGAACAATGAACTCTGCCTCCGCTCCCTGCTGCTGTCCTGTGGTCTCTTCGAGAGCCATGGAACACCTCGTGGTGGGGGGAGGGGGAGGGAGCACCGCTCCCCTCCAGAGCTAGAGGTAAAAGGAAAAACCTCTAGCCTGGAGTTCCCCTCCCTATCCACCCTCAACGTTCATCAGAGTCCCATCCTCCATGGATGGTCTTGATGAAGCTTTGGGTTGGTGAAGCAGGATGACTGAGATGAATCCCCAAACAAAGCCACCTTTGGGCAGCAAAAGCCTTGTCTGCCATTGCCACCATTGCCACTTGTTTGTGTGCTTTGTGGGAATGAAATTCATTTGTACTCCAAGACCCAGAAACAAGTCTCTGCACCACAAACATCTTACTGTAATTTTAAGGTTCATATATGCTCTTCAGAGTGATTATTAGTTTCCCAGTAATTTATACCTCCCCATAAATTATTGGAAAGTTACTTGTTATTTGAGATGCATCATTGCGTAAGAATGCCAATCCTAGACTAGGATTTCCTTGTGCTAAGTTGTATATTAACAGAAAGTAGGAAAGATGATTCCTGGGGAGTGATTTCATTTGTGTACTTTCTGAGGAAAGCAAAAATGTCATTTAAAAACAGGGGGAAAATGTGTTGGTGGGCAAATAATGTGAATAAGATTGAGAACCAGAAGTAGCAGAGTACTTCATAACCTTAGCACATGCAACTCTGCTTTCTCAGCGTTTAGTTTTATTTGTTTTCCCTTGTTTCTCCCAGAAGATAGGTGGTTCATCAATGTTTAACTGCTCTTATCCACTTATTTTTTTCTTTTCTGTATTTGCTTAAATATTCTGGTGGCTCATGAGAGCTTAAGTGTTACTGAGAAGTCGGGTCTTCCTGTCCTTCCATGTGTTTGTTTTTGGTTTTAATATGACAAATGTATGTCTCCTCTGGAAACGGTATCCATACTGCAGAGTAATTATTTAGTGAATATTGGATCCAGTTCATGTTAGTAAAGAATAGATTAATCATTATTAATCATGACCCCTCCAACAGTAACCTCATCCCTTGCCTAAGTGCTGCTCTTTATTAAGAAGTAATAACTATTAGGGCATGTCTCGGCCACTGCTCTTGTTGCACTGGCACAGGGCTCAGGACTTCTGGCAGGAGGCAGGGGAACTTGGTTCAAAATTAAAAATAGATGCACATGGTTTACGCTCCAGAAATGAAATAAGCAGCTTCCCCTGTGGTCTTATTCAGCATCATCTGTGTCCTTCTTTCCCCCGAAGCCTCACGACAGTTTTCCTCTTTCCAAAAGATTGAATTTAGTGTTGTGGATTATTTCATCATAATCTCTCTGATGCTTTTTTATTTGTCTGCTTAAACTTCTTTTATAAACTTTGGTAGATCCCAGTATAACCTAATGCATGTGCAGTCCCTGCAAGAATAAGATTTTAAGGTCTCCTCAAATGGTTGTATCAGTTTTCAACAGCTGATGAGACTGCATAAGAGCTTAGTTCTGTGGGACTCCAGTTCTATCAAGTAGACCCCAAATCAACCTCCTTTTTTGAGGATTTCTGGATTCCTGGATATTGTTTGTGCTAGTTTAAAGGTAAACCAGCAGGAGAAATGAACCCAACTCAAAAGAGATTATAAATCAGAATTACAATTTAATAAAAATAATACAAGAAATACAATTATACGGAAGAACAATTGGTTTTAACCCACAAAACCCCAGATGTATAACCTGGCACCCTGGGGCATGAACAGAATGATGTTCACTGGCCCCTGTGCTGAGCCCCACGTGGTCCCCCTGAGTCCAAAAGTAAAAGGAGAGGAAAAACCTGTTGGTGCGAGTGATGGTCGCATTCTGGTTGAGAGTAGTGGT
Source organism: Myiozetetes cayanensis (assembly GCF_022539395.1). NCBI lineage: Eukaryota > Metazoa > Chordata > Aves > Passeriformes > Tyrannidae > Myiozetetes > Myiozetetes cayanensis. Next base: position 10,183 of record NW_026088097.1, read on the forward strand.
TGCAGTCCAGTTGAGAGTGGTGGTTGCAGTCTGGTCGAGATTTTGGTCCTCCTCTGGATCCCACAGTGGTACCAGAAGTCCCAAGACCCCAAGATTATATACACTCAGTTTTGGGCAGGAATGCCCAGCACCTCCCCCAGGGCAGGGAGTTCCACAATGGGTGACTGTGAACTGTGGGTGTGAGGACAGGAACATCCTCCGATGTCACAGACCTCTTAACACCCAGCTTTATAAGCTGAAGGGTCAGATGTGCTCTGGGCAGCTGCTGCAAATGGTCTATTGTGAACAGTTTTGTCGTTGTTTGTGAGGACGACCAAAATAATAAAACTGGGCATTCTCTAATGATGGCCTAAATTCAACTTTTATTGCTCCATCCAGAATATTACATCTAGTTCTTCACACAGCTGCACTCACACACCGTCTGTAGAATCTTACATACTAACACTATTCTTAGCTCTGTTATCTATAATTTACCACTAGCCTTCACATATGATTGGATGTTCACCTCTTATTTACATTCTTTTCCGTGCTACCAGGCTGCACGGCCTTGCTGCATCCTCCGACAATTCCCCCTTTTTTTGTATTTGTGCCACAAAAATTACCTGGGTCGTCCTTTGCAGGGCCCTTTGCAAACACGACACCAAACATGGCAACATCAGTAGCACAACTACAACAATAAGGAACACAAGCAACCTTGTCTTGACTATAGGCAAAAACCATCCCAATAGTTCCCATTTACCAACAGAGCATTTAGTCAATCCTGACCAGCATTAACTTGCAATATCTTCAATATCTGTTTTCAATCTTCGAAGGTTAGCAGTATCAACTTACCATAATTAAATTTATATAACACATCCTCTTAAAATCTTAACACTTATAAAGTATTTTAAGTTCACACACATAGATATCTACGCAGCTTTTTTCACTCATAGTTTTGTTCTCAGTCATTCAGAAGGTGGCCATCTCAATCACTCCTCACTCACACATAGTTAGGATTATTATTGTATTTTTGCATTTTAACCACACATCTCAGATCCCAATGCAAGGAACAAAAGCTTAACAAACCTAAATGAGAAAAAGTCAATCAAAAGTTTTAGTAACGCCTCTGCCAATTACATAATTAAGAAAACGGAAGAGAAGGTTGTTGCGCAGATGAAATTAGGAGCCATGTAGGGAGTGGTATCAGGCCCCAGGTGGGGGCCAGGCCTCCCTCCTCCCCTGGCCCTGGGCCGGGGGCAGGTGTGGCACTGAAGCCCCCCTTGTCTCCTGTAACAGACTAGAGAAAAAAACTTTAGAGAAGGACTACCTGGACAAGACATGCGGCAGAAGGAATTCCAGGCAGAAAGAGAGATAAATGGAGTGTCCAAGGTCACAGCTGGCAGCCGGAGAAGAGAGAAACCCTGAAGGGAAGGGGAACTCCTTCTCTCTCTCTCTCTCTCTCTCTCTCCTCCTCCCTTCAGCAGGGAAGAGACTGAAAACTAAAAATCCCTGCCATTTGTGGAAGACTGTTGGGGAGCAGAGACCCCCCTCTGCAGCTCATGAAGGAGCACACGCCAAAGCAGAGGAGTGCATGAAGTAGATGTGACTCCATGGGAGGCCTAGATGAAAGAGAGTCCTGCTGGAGACCTGTGGCCCATGGAGAGAGAGACCTACGCTGGAGCAAGTCAGCGCAGGTAGGATGTTGTGATTCCAGTGAGGGATCCATGCTAGTGCAGCTGAATTTGTGACCCTGAGGGACAGCAGAGAATGGAAGAACTGTTACCTGGAAGGTAGACTCACATTAGAGAGGTCCATCAAAGACTGTCTCTCATGAGATGGGACCCCACAGGAAACAGGGGTAGACTCAAAAACCATTATCCCTTGTGATCCTGTGGTGAAGATCCATGGTAGACAAGTGTCCCCTTTCAGTCCACGGAAGACTCCACAGGACCTGGGTAACCCCCAGCCTCCGGTCTTAGCCCAGGAGGGGGTAGGCCCAGCCCTGAGGTCAACATAGGAGAGAGAGAGAGAGAGAGAGAGAGAAACAGTTCCAGCTGTCATCCTAGAGATGATAGAAGAACTTTCGAGTGCTGCAAAATTATTTAAAAGACCTGTAGCTCTGGAAATGGAAAGGAGACTGCTTCTCCTCCTGAACTGATGCAAGGAGGGAGGGGTATTTCTGTAAATACATAGCACATTTGCCTAATTAGAATTGTAGTATATATATAGTTCTTTAGTTTTTTTCTTACTTGTAATAAATCCTAATATTATTCTCCCCAAATCAGACCCCTTTTGTCTGCATAAACCTTCTCTCAACTTATAGCAATTGCGTAGAGCGTGAGAGAAAATTGACCCAGAGCAAACCCATGACAAAGATCTAAAACTTAGGGTTGTCATTCAGGTAGGTCTTCTGCCAAATTGACTTGACCCTGCATCTTCACTGGGACACATTATTTCCTGCCCTAAATTGCTGTGTACTACCACCTTGCATTGATTGGTCCTTTGTTTCATGTTGGAGGTAGGTTCATTTTGGTGGTGGATTAAGGGAAGCTGTACAGTTTTGAAAAGCAATTTGAGAGCCCTCTGAATGAAAAGTGCTTCACACATGAAAAAAATTAGTGTTATAAATTGTCACCGTCAGTCTCAAATCCTGAATTTGAAAGGATTATTTATACTCCTCAAAGGCAAACACGCAGCAGCATGCTAAAAGAGAACTAAAGCAGTTGAAGAAAATGCTGTCTCATTTCAGGATCTGCATTCACAGGGAACATTAATAACTATTTTGCTGTTTTCGCTGATCTCTCTACATGGGTGGAGAGGGAAAGAGTTGGAAGAGAGAAGCTGCACTGCTGAGATGCTCCAAGTGGTCCTATGTCCTCTGCATAAGCAGGTTACCTTCTGTGAGGAGACTCAACCAGGGAAGGGACAACATGCAGATGGATGAGGAAAAGGCATAGGGGAAACTTTGGACTTGTCAATTTGATTATGATATAGGAAAGACCATCTTTCCCCATTGTGCTCTGGCATTCTGGCTGCATCAGCTGCCTTTCCCACTCTCTCTTGTTCCCATTTTCCCTTAGCAGATGCCAGCATGTGAAGACACCATGGAAGGGTAAGTATCAGTCAACCACATTTTAGATGACAGGTGCCACATGAAAACAGAGCCCATCTACTCTGATGTTCATGCAAACTGAGTGGCCTTCTCAGAACTGCTGAGAACTGTGAGGTGCAAGAAAAGTACAAAGGCTTTGTGGAGTGTGGTAGATGGAGAGAAGGACCTGCTCATTGGTTGGATTGTTGTGCTTTCAACTTTGTGGAGCGCTTCACACTTATCTTAGCATGGGTGCAAAATGCTACCCAAGGAGAATGGTGGCAAGTTGCACCCTCCTTTTACTGACATTGTACCAATGTCAAGACAAGATGAAATTCAGACCCTAAATTTCAGCAGATCATCTGTCTGGAATTGTACCCAATATGGTTGTTCTGCATTTCCTTCCCCCTCCTGCATGTGGAGGAAAGGAGAGGAGAACTGGAGGCACAAAAGGCAAAGATCACGAGTTGAGATAGGAAAAATTTGCTGAAAACAGCAATGAAATAAGAAACAAACAATAACAACAATATTAATAACAGACTGTACAGTTCTCACCCCCAACAATACTTGACCACTCCCTCTGCCACGCTACCTGACCCAGAAGGGACCCCTTCCCCTATCCCTGGAAAATGACATGAGGTGGTATAGAATAACCTCTGGGTTCCAACCATGCTCCCTCCTGGTTACTGCAAAAATTAACCCTGTCCTGGCTGGGATCAGGACAATTATATAGGTCAAAATCAGTTTTGAAAACATTACCTCCTGGAAACCACTTAAAAGGCTCTGTCAAATAAAACTGTAACCAAAGTGGTCTTTGTAGTTGGAAAAAAATCCCTTGTGCAGAGGAGAAATCATTCAAGTTATAGTTTGAAAGTCTTTATAGCAGGTGGAAGAAGGAGTTCAGTGTCTATAGTCAGCTCAACCTTCAGACATGCTGCTCCAGTCCCTCAGTCTGACACAGTGTAGTGGGTTTCTGTAACTGGACTTTGGTAGTGGTGGGGTCTACAGGGGTGGCTTCTGTTAGAAACTGCTAGAAGCTGCCCCTGTCCTGTGGAGCCAATGCCAACCGACTCCAGGACGGGCTTCCTGCCGCTGGCCAAGGCCAAGCCAATCAGGAATAATAGTAACGTCTCTGAGATAACATATTTAAAAACAGAAGGTTGTGGCCCAGAAAGAATTCCAACCAGGGAAGAGCAGAGTGAGAACGTGGGAAAAACAACGTAGACACCAAGGTCAGTGCAGAAGGAGGGGGAGAAGGTGCTGCAGGCACCTGAGCTGAGGCCCCTGCAACCTCTGGTGAAGACCATGGTGTAGCAGGTTGTCCCCCTGCAGCCCATGGAGAACCATTGGGGTGCAGAGACCCACCTGCAACCCATGGAGGAACCCATGCTGGAGCAGGTAGATGCATGAAGGAGGCTTTGGTGACCCCGTGGGAGGCCCAAGATGGAGTAGGGTCCTACCGGAGACCTGCATCCCGTGGAGAGGGAAGCCCACGCTGGAGCAGGTTTTTCCCAGGTAGGATTTGTGGCCCCTGTGGGGGACCCACATCAGTACAGCTCATTTGTGAAGGACTGCACCCCATGGAGGAGTGACCCATGGGACAGCAGTTTGGGAAGAACTGCTGCCCAAGGGGGTGGACTCATGCTGGACAGGTCCATCAAGGACTGTCTCCCATGGGAGGGACCCCACAGGAGCAGGGGAAGGACTCCTCTCCCTGAGTAGCAGCAGAAACAACAACTGACCGTAACCCCCATTCCCCGACCCCCCTGCACCACTGGAGGGGAGGAGGGAGAACATGGAAGGAGGGGTGGGGGGAAGGTGTTTTCAGGACTGTTTTATTTCTCACTCTTTGGCTCTGATCCTGTTAGTATTAAATTTAAGTACTATCCCCATTCTGAGTCTGTTTTGCCCATGAAGGTAATCAGCAAAAGACCTCTCCCAACTCTTATCTCTGCTCATGAATCCTTAGCTGTTTTTTTTTCTCTCTCTTCTGTCCAGTTGCAGAGGGAGAGTGAGAGAGCGGCTTTAGTGGGTACCTGGTATCTGGCCAGGGTCAACCCGCTACAACTGGCCATACTGCTGGAACACAGTTAAAGCTGGAATGAAGTGTGTTTCTTGTATGGAAATCTGTGGCCTGATGCAATACCAGTTTTGAGATATTCCAGATGCCCCTTTAATGGTTAGAGAACCCTTAATGCTCTGCAGCTGCTTTGTTTTGGAATAACTTGTTACCAAATTCCTAATGAATAAATGCCTATCTGGTGTACAGGGAGAAATCAAATATTGCAAGTGAAAGTATGAACATGAAGAGGTTGTGAATCACCATTTATTTTTATTTAATTCCTTATTATTATTTTTTTCTTTTCTATGTGTCTGGTTACTATCTTTTTAAAACAATCTATGCTCACATTCTTTCAATGTCCAGAATTAAATAAATGTAGCTAATCCCCTCCTGTAACAGGGTGAGTCTGAAGGATGCCAAGATTGAAAACCAAGACACTGTTGAAAGCTCAACAATAAACCCAATATTTATTACAAGATTGGCCAAGTAAACAGGAACCCGAGAGACAGGAAAGGAGTGAACTAAACCCTCAGTGAAACCCCCACTCACTCAAGTGTGTTTTACAAGGTTGTCTTAACGACCCCAGAATAACCAGAATTCCCCATAGCAGAGGCTGCATCCTCGGAGGGTCAGCAGGTTCACAAGATAGCAGGCATCCCAGCAAAAGGCAATGTTGTCCTTCATGTGGAGCTTGAGAGTGGTCGAGCACAAACCACCTGCATTTTTTATCCAATTAGCCAGTGATGTCTACCTGGGCTGGTGTGGCCAGCACCACCCAGCTAGAGGCCTTCGGTCCCTCCCCCCATTATGTAAGTTTACCCCTTCAGCGCATGCGTGAGAACTTCGGAATTCCCCTATCGCATGCATTGTTTCACTCAAGGGTTTTTATCTATTTGGGTCTGGGGGGCTTTACTTCATCCTCTCCTCTTCAGTTTCTCCTTCAAATGTCCTCTACAGACAATGACCCAATTATAGAACACCAATTAAAACAGTTTATACAAGAAACTCTCTCTCCAAGGACAAGGCTCCCGTTTATCAGTGAACTTGGTAGGCAAAGAACAAAACTTTTACAGGTGGTTGGGCAAAACACAGATCAAAAAATATCAATATTGCCTGATACACCTCCCCGTCTCACCAAAACTCCATAGTTGGATGCTCCCACTTTTAAATGTGTCGGTAACCTTTGTGTTCATTTACCATCATTTCCACTTTCCATCACATTTGTCTTGCTCCAGATAAAAGGTCTGGTGCCAGGATTTCTTCTGGCTGAAACAAGGGTGAAGTTCTGGCCTGATTAAAATCAATGGTAAAGCTCCCAGCGATGAGTAGGAAAGCAGACTGTGATTTGGAGTTCTTGGAGGGTATACACAAAGGAATCAGACATAGCAATATAATTGTGGTTATTTGATGGATGCTAGAGATCAACAAGCTAGTAGCTATAAATAGAAGTGATTTCTGCTGATTCCTAGTCCAGTTATTTTAATCACTGTTGAAAATCAATTCCTTTTCTACCTTTCAGGATAGGTAAAAGCATATCACCTGCTCTCCCATAGTAAAACTTGAGGATTTTGTTGTATTAGAATAAATATTACCCTCTTAACCATGCTGTTGTGTTGGTATCCTTAATATTTTCCACCCATACATGCAAAACCTGTTAACATGTTAATGGATTTGTTTGTTTGTCAAGGAAAATTTTGCCCCTTGCGATGACAGCTTCAACCTCACACTGCAAAATGGCAAGGCAAGCAGTAACTCAATGGACAAGCACAACACACTTCTCCCAGCAATAAAGGTTTCAGATTTGAGTTGAGTGCCTTGACACTGATACACAGGGATGGTTTAATCATGCTAATGTGCTAATTATGGTAAACACTGCATACAATTCATATTAAAAATGTATATTTCCATTCATGTTCTGCAGACATTTGTACACATTGGTGTTTTCTAAGCTGAATGCCCTCTAGTCAGCACCAGAGGATCTCATTAGCTAAATAGGGAGGTGGATGATCATATATAGTGGTTGGATGACTTGGAAAGTGTTTTACTTGGCATGCTGTTGGGAGAGAAATGGTTCCTCTGAGGCAAAGTTGTCCCTGCAAAATCCTCTGTGAGATGAAAATCAAAAAACAGCCCTACTGTCTTCCTCATTAATAGGACAGTCATGGGGAGTATGGTCTTGGTTGTGTGAGTTTGTCTCCCTGGGGTCGCACCCACCTTGTTGAGAAAAGAGATTTCCAGAGTCAACAGTTGAGCAAGGAGCTACAAGTTGGATGATTCAGCCCTGATCCTTCCCTTCATGGTGTTCACCAATTCTGGCAAGTTGACCTTGCATGGGGAGCATCTCCAATGATAGGTCCCCAATCCTTAGATGAGTTTTATCAGAAGCAAGAAGCTGACACTGCAGTGGAAAGCAATTACAGTACTGGTTACTGTGCTGGCGGACCTGTAATTATATTTCAAGGATATTTAATTAGACATATCAGTTTCTGAGATGGGACAAAGCTGGAAAGTATTTCCCTAAATCTAGATCTGTGGTTTCTGTTTCTGTGGGATTGTTGAGATCATGTCCTGATATGCTGGATCCAGTGAAAACATCAATAAATAAACTTGTGATTCTGCAATTTTGTCAATGACAGGAAAGGGAATTGACACAATAAAAAAAAGTAAAAAAATCTGTCATATCGCCTCTTTGTGCTATTAGATATTGTCGTGGTTTTGCCCACCAGCCAGCCCCTGGGGCTGAGGATGGTTTTGTCCAAGTGGATTTCTGGAGAAAAAGCCAATCAAAAGTTTTAGTAACGCCTCTACCAATTACATATTTAAGAAAACGGAAGAGAAAGTTGGTGACGCAGATGAAATAAGTAGCTGTAGCCATGTAGGAGAGAGAGGCAGGTCCCAAGTGGGGTCAGGTCTCCCTCCTTCCCCGGCCCTGGGCCGGGGACAAGTGTGGCACTGAAGCCCCCCTTCTCTCATGTAAGAGAGTAAAGAAAAAAATCTTTAGAGAAGGACTGACTGCTTGGATGAGAAATGCTGCAGAAGGAATTCTGGCAGAGAGATAAGGGACCTCCAAGGTCAAAGCTGGTAGCAGCAGGAGAGAGAAGACAAGTTCGAAGGGGGGGGGGCTGCTTCTCCCTCCTCTCTCTCTTTCTTTCTCCCTTCAGCAGGGAAAAGACTGAAAAATAAAATCCTGCCACCTGTGGAAGATTATTGGGTTGAGGAGACCCCCATGCAGCTCATAGAGGAGCTTGTGAATGCACAAGGAAGCTCATGGAGAGAGACTTACGTTGGAGCAGAATGGCTCAGGTAAGATGTTGGGATCTGAGTAAAGGATCCATGCTAGTGCAGCTGAATTTGTGACCCTGAGGGACAACAGAGAATGGAAGACCTGTTGCCCGATGGACGGACCCACGTCGGAGAGGTCTATCAAGGACTGTTCTTCCGTGGGAAGGGACCCCACAGGAAACAGGGGTGGACTCGAAAGCCATTGTCCCCTGTGACTCTGTGGTGAAGATCCATGGTAGGCAAGGGTCCCCTTGCAGTTCATGGAAGACCCTTCAGGGCCTGGGTAACCCCCCAGCCTCTGGTCTTAGCCCAGGAGGGGGTAGGTCCAGCCCTGAGGCCGACATAGAAGAGAGAGAGAAAAAGAAACAGTTCCAGCTGCAACGAATTGGAGTTGTTGTCTTAGAGATAATAAAAGAATTTTAGAGTGCTGCAAAATTATTTAAAGGACCTGAAGCTCCGGAAATGGAGAAAGAGACTGCTTCTCCTCCTGGACTGATACAAAGAGGGGAGGGATATTTATGTAAATACACAGTACTTTTGCCTAATTAGAATTGTTGTAGATATAGTTCTTTAGTTTTTATCTTGCTAGTAATAAATCCTAATATTATTCTCCCCAATCAGGTCTCTTTTGTCTGCATAAACCTTCTCTCAACTAATAGCAGTTGTGTGGGGAGTGAGAAAAAATTAGCCCAGAGCAAAACCATGACATTTTTGGTGGAGAATGCAGGCAAAGACTGCCCGGAGAGACGGTGGTCGGATCAAACCACAACATTTTTGGTGCCCCGTGTGAGGATCAACCATAAGGATTTTGAGATAACAGAGAGGTCTGCAGACAAAATAGACTGACCATGTGTGCTGTAGTTGTGGTAAAACCACAAAAATAGAGATAAGTATTAATATTATAGTGATGTTGTTTTAATTTTTAGTAGAGAGATTTTTCATTATATTTTGTTTATTTATAGTTATATGTTAATTGTAGAGTTTAAAATTTCTTAAAAATGTAATTTGCAGAGGTGAAGGGGGGAATTGTTGTGGTTTTGCCCACCAGTCAGCCCCTGGGGTTGAGGATGGTTTTGTCCAAGAGTGTGGCTTCTCTTGTAAGAGTAGGATCACATTCAAACTATTCCATATCACTATATACAGTAAAAGTATTTACTTGGATATTTCAGTGCATGTCACATTTTTTATACCACAGTTGTGGGTTACAGAGGAAGCTACAGGGTGGAATGGAAACATAAGAGTACTTTACAGAACTGCTTAACAAGTGGACAGGCTGAACAATGCAATGTATATTGCAGCGTATTGAAAGGTACGGACTCAGTGTGGGGAAAGGAACTGAGACAACTTTATTCAAAAGGACACAGCCTTTTATAACCAACACAAACATGGAAGTATTTCTTATAAGGCAAAAACTGTAACTGCAGCATCTAATTGGCTGCTAGCTGTCACATGGGGGTATGGCAGACTTTTGGGGTTGCAACTCATCCCTGTAATGAGGTGCTCTGTACTCTGCTTGGCCTGAAACCTGCTGCTAAGGTCAGGTTCTTTCCAGGCCTTCAACCTGCATGTTCCCCACAGTATATCAGTAAACAAATGGATTTTACTGGCAGATGGTTTTTTTCTGTTCAGAAATGGGAATTGTATATGCACTTGGCTGTACAGTTATTTAACTGGATCCATAAAATTCTATATTTTTCATTGTATTAGGTATTTATAGTTTCCTTTGGGAAGGTTGAGTTTTTTTCTTTTTTTTTTTTTTTTTTCTGGGATTCAAGGGTAGATACTTAGACTTCTATACTTCTCATGCTCTATTATCATTTTGATTGCCTCCCCCTGTTTCATTCACCATGGTTCAAGGTGAAAAATTACAGTGGAATGGACTTCTGGACCTTGGGATTTAATTCTTTTAAGGAATAGAAAGAGTTTCTTGAGACATGTTATGTTTCACCTGTCCCAAGTAATTTTTGTTTGTTTGGTTTTCCATATTTGATTTATTTCAGTTTCTGGGAATGGTTTCCAGTCACCTTCTCATAGAACTGGACTAGATAGAAGGATCTGGAGAAAGACGAATTTTCAGGTTGTGGATACCCCATCCCTGGAAGTGTTCAAGGCCAGCCTTTGAACAACCTGGTCTAGTGGAAGGTGTCCCTGCCCATGGAAGGGGGGTCGGAACAAGATGATCTTTAAGGTCCCTTCCAACCAAAACCATCCTATGATTCTATATAACAGAATCACAGGATCACAGAATCATTTAGGTTGGAAAAGACCTCTGTAGTGGGTTGACCTTGGCTGGACACCAAGTGTCCACCCAGCCCCTCTATCATTCCCCAGCTAGAAAAGGGGAGAGACAATAAGATGGAAAGTGACTCATGAGTTGAGATAAAGCAGTTTACTAAACCAAAAAGCAAAAACCTGCACACGCAAAAGCAAAGCAAAAAATAACAAAGTTTATTCTCTACTTCCCATCAGCATCAGTGTTGGGCCACTTCCCGAGAAGCAGGGCTTCAGCACACATAATGGTTTCTTAGCAGGCAGCCATTGGAAACAATGAATGCCCCCCTTCCTGCTCCTTTCCTTAGGTTTTATATCTGAGATGATGTCATATGGTATGGAATATCCCTTTGGTTAGTTTGGGTCAGCTGACCTACTTGTGTCCCCGCCCAAAATGCTCAGCAGTAGCCAAAATACATGTGTTATCAATACCTTTCTAGCTATCAATGCAAAACACAGCACTGTGAGGGCTGCTATGGGGAAATGAACTCCAGCTCAACCAGACCCAATACAATCTCCACCCCTTATTCCATACCATTTCCATCATACTCAGATCCCACATAAAATATATATATCTTCTAATTATCCCCTGTCTTTTCACAGATAGATATTATTTTCCCATTTTCATGGGTTTCTTCCACCCCTCCAGATCTTGGGCTCCATTCCATCAGGATGGGTACTCAGGACAGTAGAAGCAACACAATCAATTGTTGGGCACTAATGCTAGCCCAGTTCGTGTCATTGTTGCACTCTTCTTCCTGCTCTCAAAATTCGTTCTTCATTGTCCAGCTACTTTACTTCCTGCAATGTACAACTTAGAACACAGATTATTTTTCCCCCAAGGTTAAATCTCCTTGAGGCACACACTGGGTCTCCCCAGCCTTCCACATTACCCTGGTCCCTGAGCAAAGAAAATCCCATGGATGGGTTTGCCTTTCCCATGGGAGGAGAAACCAACACCAACTTCCCCAGCCACTTCCCCATGAGTAGTACGGAGACCTTATCTCCTCCTACAATATATAGGGGGTTTGTTTGGGCAGGACCAGGGCAATTGGCAGATCCCCTAGTGTTGACCAGCCAAGTGGCTTCAGCTAAATTTGCCTCCCAATGCTTCCATGTCCCTTTACCTAACACTCTTAACATAGCCTTCAACAGTCCATTATACCTCTCAATCTTCCCAGAGGCTTGTGGGTGATAAGGGATACAATAGATCCATTCGATGTCATGTTTCTTTGCCCAGGAGTTTATAAGGTTATTTCAAAAGTTAGTCCCTTTATCTGCTTCAGTTCTCTCTGGGCTCCCATGTCACCACAGAATGTGCCTCTCAAGGCCTAAGATGGTGTTTCGAGCAGTGGCCTGGTTTACAGGATATGTTTCCAGCCAGTCAGTCATTGCCTCCACCATGGTGAGTATGTAGTTCTTGCCTTGACGTGTTCATGGCAGTGGTCCAATGTAGTCAATCTGCCAGGCCCCACCATAATGGAAACCCAGCCACCGCCCTCTATTCCAGGGAGATTTTACTCGCATGGCTAACTTGATTGCAGCACATGTTTCACATTCATGAATAACCTGTGTGATGGCCTCCATGGTCAGGTCCACCCCTCGATCATGAGCCCATCTGTATGTTGCATCTCTTCCTATGTCCTGATGTTTCATGGGTCCATTGGTCTATAAATAGCTCACCCTTCTGCTCCCAGTCTATGTCTACCTGAGCTATTCCAATCTTTGCAGCCTTATCCACATGCTTCACTGTTCTGATGTTCTTCCGTGGCATAACTTTTGGGCATGTGAGTATCTACATGACACACTTTCAGAGTAATTTTTTCCACCTGTGCAGTGATGTCCTACCACAGTGCAGCAGCCCAGATGGCTTTACTCCAGCATCGCCAATTGGTCTTCTTCCTTTGTTGCAGCCACCCCCACAGACCATTAGCCACCATCCAGGAGTGAACATAAAGATATAGTACAGGGCCACTTTTCTCATTCAGCAATCTTTAGGGCTGGTTGGATGACTTTCACTTCTGCAAATTGGCTTGACTTGTCCTCTCCTTCAGCAGCCTCAATGACTCATCATGTGGGACTGTGGCTCATTGAAGGTCATGGACTAAGTGGGGAGAGGGACTGAGACAACTTTATTCAAAGGGTGCAGCCTTTTATAACTTTACACAAACATGGAAGCATTCCTTATAAGGCAAAAACTGTAACTGCAGCATCTGATTGGCTGCTAGCTGTTACCTGGGGACATGGTAGGTTTTCGGGCTTGCAACCCATTCCTGTAATGAGTTGTTCTGTACTCTGCTTAGCCCAAAAACTGCTGCTAAGGTTTGGTTCTTTCCCAGACCTTCAACCTACATAATCTCCACATGGGACTCCACACAGCAGCTTTCCACCTCCCGGGGTTTCCTACCAGAAGTCAAGATCCATCAGTAAATAGAGCATAGCCTCATTCATTTTCTGGTAACTTGTTATATGGTGAAGTTTCTTGGGCACCGGTCATCTTCTCAGGCAATTCTCCAAAATCTCTGCCTTCTGGCTAGTCCATAATGTCTTCCAGGATTCCTGGGAAATTGGGCTTTCTCATTCGGGCTTGTGTAATCAAAGCTATCAACTTACTCCATGTAACCCTGTGTGCTGGTTTAAAAGTAAACCGGCAGGGGAAATGAACCCAACGCAAGAGAGATTGCAAGTCAGAGTTACAATTTACTAAAAAAATGACAATAAATGCAATGATACTGTTGCCTAAAGAGGCTGTGGAGGAAAAGACTCCAGGTCAATTTAGTGTATAAGATAAAAAGAGTGGGTCCTTTACTCAGGGGAATACACATGACACACATGTACCCAAACAGTGGTTCCATGATTTTATAATAAGGTCCATCCAATTCCAGGTCTATCCACCCCCGGGTTCTGCCCAGTTCTGCCCCCTGACATGCCACTTTGGGAATTGGGTTTGGGGTCAATCCAAAAAAAGCTCTGAGGCATCATACAGAGAAAACTGGTTTTAACCCACAGACAGATGTATAACCCAGTACCCTGGGACAAGAACAGAACAGTGTTTGTTAGCCCCTGTGCTGGGCACCACGTGGTGGGAGCAGAGTAAAAGGAAAAGGAAACCTGTCAGGATGATGGTTGAAGTTCTGTCGAAGTAATGATCGCAGTCTTGTCAAGAGTGGCAGTGGCAGTCCTGTTGAAGTTCTGGTCCTCCTCTGGATCCAATGAGTGGTACCAGAAATTGGCAGCCAGCTATTCGGGGATGAGGCTACTGCCAGTATTTTCAATATGTCCATTGCTCAAAACCAAGGAAGGTTTATGGGAACTGAGTAGAGCCCAGATGGACCTGCCAGTACCAGAAGTCCCAAAACCCAAAGATTACATAGGCTCAGGTTCAGGTGGGAATGCCCAGTACCTCCCCCAGAGCAAGGAGTTTCACAATGGGTGATTTAACTCTGTGAGTTCCCTGCCTGGAATGGATATGAATGGCTTTATAATTAAGTCTCCCATGGTCCTCGTTCATCCTTATGTAAGCTGTTTAATACTGTTAATAATATTAACTAATACTGTTGGCACACTAGGGAGTTTGTGGAATCTGGTGTTATCCTGGTGTAAGAGAAAACAAACTTGAGGTGAGGATATACTGAGATGTGCTCTGAGGCCTCCAGTTCCTGGGTGGCAGGGTATGTGGAAGGATTTGGGCAGGTTCCTAGGGCGCTTGACACCTCCCATTACCTGGAACTTCACACTCGAACAGGTATTCAACCCTAGCAAACTGACATGTCCCCTGATGGAAGGGTGCCTTGCCTATCCTAATCAAACCCAGCAGCTTCTCATCCTGTACTGGGACCTGGCCTGTGCCTATTGAGCCACAGTTCAGTACTCTCAGAGGACTGTAGTGGAGGTAGGGACCCAAACTGCAATGGAGGACACTATGGCTTAGGTAGGGACTCAAACCACAACAACTACAGTCGTTGCCCAAGTAGTGAAAAGGAAAAAATAGATAAGACAAGCTAAGTGTCCATATCACCAATTAGTAAGGGAAGAAGAAGAAGAAGAAGAAGAAGAAGAGGAAGAGGAAGAGGAAGAAGAAGAAGAAGAAAAGGAGGGGAGGAGGCAGATCATAAAGTTGATCCTTCAACAAAAAAATTGCAAGTAGTGAGACAAATCGCAACTCAAATAGGAAACTGAAGTTACCTGGTCCCTGACCTCATCAGAACTTCAAGACTTGTGAAAAGATTACAGCCACCAGCCAGGTGAACGTATTCCTACCTGGCTGCTTTGATATTGGGATAACGGGACTGATAGTCAGCAATTGGAAGGTCATAAAACCCAACAACTGGAATCCCTTGCTAGAGATCGAAAAATTGAAAGAGGAATTGGAAAAGAAGGAGCAGTTTGGAGTCTCTGGAGACAACTTCTCTCAAGTGCAAGGTCAAGATATCCATTTAAGGAAGATCTAACGGACTCCTCAGGAAAGTGGACCACTGCAGGCAGAAGTATCCAGTACTTGAGAAAATTAGAAGTGCTGGAAATCCTTTATAGTAATCTAAGAAGTGATAACATCTCCAAAGATCCAGAGGATGTCCCTTGCACAATGGCCATGTGGAGGAAGGAGGTTCAAAGTGCCCCTGCATCACATTTTAACAGCTTAGAAGCATTGTATTACCCGCAAATGGATACACGAACTGTAGAGGTGATGCCTTTTGTCTCTGAAACTTAGAAGAAACTCTGTGTACTTAAACGTTCCCTTGGTCCAGCACCTCAACTCTCATGGGCAACCCAAGAGATCGGTTGTCTCCTGCCCTGGTCAGAGGGAAAGGAAGCCCCAGGCACAGGCCACATGGTGACCTTTGGTTCTTTTGGTGTGACCAGGGGGAAGATATGAGGAAGTGGGATGGTGAACCCATCTTTAAGCTGGAAGCCCGGGTACATGAACTGAGAGGGAAGAGAGTTGTTAAGAAGGGGTCACCTAAGAAGACTGTCAATGTAGTTGCTGCAGAGACCCAAGAAAATAATCAGTGACCTCCCAGATGTAAAAGGACTGTGACCGATTCCATTGATCCTGCTGATGGGACATCTAGTCTGGCATAATAAAGGTCAGACAGTGAATACTCTGACCAGGAACAGGAATAGAGGGTTCCTGTCTTCAGGCAGGCGGAAGGAAGGGATGAGCAGACCTACTGGACTGTGTGGATTTGATGGCCTGGCACATGGGATCCACAGAGGTATAAAACTTTGGTGGATACTGGTGCACAGTGCACACTGATGTCATCAAGGCACAGGAGTGCAGAACCCATCTGGACCTCTGGAGTGGCAGGGGGATGCCAGGAGTTATCTGTATTTGAGGTTGAAGTGAGTTTAACAGGGAACATGTGAGAAAAGCAATCCGTTGTGACTGGCCCAGAGGCCCCTTGTATCCTTGGCATGGACTACCTCAGGAGAAGGTACTTCAAGGATCCAAAGAGGTATAAATGGGCTTTTGCTGTAGCTACTGTGAATATAGAGAAGATCAAACAATCTACCCTGCCTGACCTCTCAGAAGATCCCTTCATTGTGGGATTGCTGGAAGTTGAAGACCAACAAGTGCCAATTGCTACCAGAACAGTGCACCGACGGCAATATTGCACCAACCAAGACTCCATAATTCCCATCCATAAGCTAATTTGTCGACTGGAGAATCAGGGAGTGATCAGCAGGACCTACTCACCTTTTAACAGCCCCATATGGCCAGTGCAAAAGTCTAATGGGGTGTGGAGGCTGACAGTGGACTATCGTGGTCTGAATGAGTGCTGCTGTGCCCGACATGTTGGAACTTCAATATGAGCTGGAGTCAAAAGCAACCAAGTGGTGCCACTATTGACATCACTAATGCGTTGTTCTCAATCCCTCTGGCGACAGAGTGCAGACCACAGTTTGTCTTCACTTGGAGGGGTGTCCAGTATACCTGGAATCGATTGCCCCGGGGTGGAAACGCAGCCCAACCATCTGCCATGGACTGATCCAGACTGCACTGGAAAAGGGGGAAGCTCTGGAACACCTGCAATATATTGATGATATCATTGTGTGGGGCAAGACAGAAGAAAAAGTTTTTGAGAAAGGGAGGAAAATAATCCAAATTCTTCTGAAAGCTGGTTTTGCCATAAAACAAAGTAAGGTAAAGGGACCTGCATGGGAGATCCAGTTCTTGGGAATAAAATGGAAGGATGGACACCATCATGTGCCCATGGATGTGGTGAAAAAAATAGCAACTGTGTCTCTACTGGTTAACAAGAAGGAAACACAAGCTTTTCTAGGCCTTGTGGGGTTCTTGGAGAATGCACATTCCAGGTTATAGTCAGTTTGTGACCTGAAGAAGAACCATTTTGAGTAGAGCCTTGAGCAACAACAGGCCTTTGAGCAGATCAAACAGGAAATAGCTCGTGCAGTAGCTCTGGGGCCTGTTTGGACAGGACCAACCATGCAAAATATTCTCTACACTGCAGCTGGGGAGCATGGTCTCACCTGGAGCCTCTGGCAGAAAACACCAGAAGAAACCTGAGGTCACCATTAGGGACATAAACCTGTCTTCTCTTGGCACTGTGATTGCCCATGCTGCACTGGATGTTCAAAGGAAACATCCCCTCAAGACATCATGCAACCAGTGCTTCATGGAGTAAGTTGGTAGCTTTGATTACACAACAAACCTGAATGAGAAAACCCAATTCCTCAGGAATCCTGGAAGAGATTATGGGCTGACCAGAAGGCAGAGATTTTGGAGAATTACCTGAGAAGATGACCGGTGCCCAAGAAGCACCACCATATAATGAGTTACCAGAAAATGAAAGAGGCTATGCTCTATTTACTGATGGGTCTTGCTATGTGGTAGGAAACCATGGGAGGTGGAAAGCTGATGTGTGGAGTCCCACACAATGAGTCATTGAGGCTGTTGAAGGAGAGGGTGAATCAAACCAATTTGCAGAAGTGAAAGCCATCCAACCAACCCTAAAGACTGGCAAACCAGAAAAGTGGCCCTGTACTGTATCTCTATGCTCACTCCTGGATGGTGGCTAATGGTCTGTGGGGGTGGCTATAGCAATGGAATAAGACCAATTGGTAACACAGGGGTAAACCCATCTTGGCTGCTGCAATCTGTGGTGTAAGTTGTATGTTGCAGGAACTTAAATAGCAGGTCAATGAAGTACGAATTTTGCGAGGAGCAAGGAGAGTGCAACAATGACCGAAACTGGGATGGTGTCAGTGCCCAATGATCGATTGTGTTGCATCTACTGTCCTGATTACCCATCCTGATGGAATGGAGCCCAAGATCTGTAGGGGTGGAAGAAGCCCATGAAAATGGGAAAATAATATCTATGTGTGAAAGGACAGGGGATAGTTAGAAGATATATATTTTTTATGTGGGATCTGAGTATGATGGAAATGGTATGCAATAAGGAGTGGACATTGTATTGGGTCTGGCTGAGCTGTTGTTCACTTCCCCATAGTAGCCCTCACAGTGCTGTGCTTTGCATTGGTAGTTAGAAAGGTGTTGATACTACACCAGTGTTTGGGCTACAGCATCCTCCCCCACTCGAGGGCAAGATCCTTGTAGGGCATAACTGCCTTATGTCAACCTACCAGCCATTTTCCATCTTATTGTTTCTCCCCTGTCTGACTGGGAAGAGGAGGGATAAAGCAGCTTGGTGGGCACCTGGTGTCCAACCAAGGTCAACCCACTATACCAATTTATTCATGTCTTTAATGGTGTTATTATTTATTGCAGGGATATGAGTACTACAATACTTAGTTTTGTGTGTAAAGTTATCCTGTTCATGGGAGTGATGTAGGGCTGAGGGTTACCAAATTAGTATCAAGAAAAAGACTTTAATCATATCTACCTATAGCAATAATATGACTCTGTTTTTTGGTGCTTTACATGTGTAAAAGCTTTAGATTGTGATTTAAAATCTTGAACAATGTCACTTGTGAAAATTACCTCTGAAATTTGTAAAGCAAACATATTTTAGCATATACATGTACATTTGAAATACGTAAAAAAGATTTAAGCTAATCAGTTTTAAAGCATTGTTTTTACCTTTCTGGAGTGTTCCTTATAAATTTAGTGATTTTATTGAGCAAAATTTTTATATTTTAAAAATTTTTATATCTAACAGCACAAATCTATCATAAAGGTAAAATAAACCTTGCCTGTCTTTTACATCATTCCTCTAGCGCAATATACCATGAAAACATTCTACCCATTTATATAATTTTATACCTAAACTTATCAATTAACCACATTGCCATAATTATTATTGTCCTCTGGGTTGGATAGTGTTTATGGGTTGCACTGTTAGTTAAGTTTCATGTTTACAGGGGCAAACCCAATGCTTTCTTTAAACCATTTTATCACTAGTTCATATCGCAACCTGATTAGGCTTTTTATTGTGGTGGGTTGGCCTTGGTTGGACACCAGGTGCCCACCAAGCCACTGTATCACTCCCCTTCCCAGATGGATAGGGGAGACAGAATAAGATGGAAAACGGTTGGTAGGTTAAGGTAGTTTACTAAAGTAAAACTGAAAGTTTGCACTCAAGCAAAGAGGAAAATAAGGTTTATTCTCTACCTCCCATTAGCAAGTGATGTTCAGCTACTTGCTGGGAAGCAGGGCTTCAGCATGTGTAGCAGTTGCTCCCCAAGGCAAACACTGTAAATAACAAATGCCCTCCCTTCCTTCTCCTTTCCTTAGCTTTTATATCTGAGCTGACATCATATAGGAATATCCCTTTGGTCAATTTGGGTCAGTTGTCCTAGTTTTTGTCCACTCCCAGGATCTTGCCCACCCTCAACCCTTGATGGAGGGGAAATGTTGAGAGACAGTGCTGATGCTGTGCCAGCACTGCCTAGCAATAACCAAAACACTGGTGTGTTATCAACCCCTTTCTCACTACCAATGCAAAGCACAGCAGTGTGAGGACGGGACCCAGGTCGTGCCATTTGGTTCCAGTCTCTGTCCTAGTTCTGTAGTACAGGGATGCTTCTGTGTGGCCTCTTATCTTGTGGAAGAGCAGCAATGTTGGGTGCACGCAAGCCCTGGGCTGCTCCAGTACACACTTTGAGTTGACTCAATGATCCTTGTGGGTCCCTTCCAACTCAGGATATTCTGATTCTATGATTCTCAGCAGGAGAGGAAGGAAGGACTTGATTTGACAGCCTGAACTTTCACATTTGGGGTTCAAGCAAGCATTTTCAGAGATTTCCGATGGCTGCCCTGCAGACATTTAACTGCTCTGCCAAAAACCCCTCACAGCTGAAACCTCGCTCGGCAATATGTGCTGTGGGACCTGTCCACAGATGACAAAACAGAGGCGCAGAGCAGAAGTGACACCACTGTGAAGGGAGGTTTGTGCAACACCTGTCCGCATTGTGCCTGGAGCAAGCCGATGTCATTTATCTTTATGAGTATTTTTATTAAAAGTAGGTCTTAGAGCAAACAGACCTCGCGGTGTGGTTTTTTTAATTAAATGAGCTGATTTGATCTCAAAAAGCCAATCGACAAGCCCTCTGAATCTTTAATCCATTTTTTCTAATTAGCTGTTCTCTAAAGGCTTGATTTCTTCTCCTGTCATGCTTTAGAGACAGGGAAAATACACAGACTAGTCCCCTAGTTGTAATACAATTATTTGGTGCAGGGGATTTTTTTTTTCACTTGAATAAATTAGTTGTTAATTAAAGCTTTTTGATGTAGTGCAAAAGGAGTTATATTTGATACCACAGCTGTATACTGTTTGATTTATAGCCCTTTGGGGTGTTGTTGGTTATAGTGATCCATTTCTCCCCACTTACCCCCACAAAACACACACACACACACACACACACACAGAGACACACACAGACACACTTCAGTAACTGGTACTGTGTTTTCAATTAGAAGAATATTTTTCCCATTGTTTTCACTTTTCTATGCATTGCTTGAAAATGGAAGAGCAATGTTTCATCACCTTGGCCACTTCCCCCACCGTAAAGTCCTGTACCAGTGGCAGCAAAGACATTTATGACATTTACAGGATAAAGGCTCTGCTTCAGACTGATTGCTTTACCCTGAACATGGTTCCCTAGCTTAGTACATTGCATCTGCCAAGACCAGCCCAGTGGCTTCCTTCCAGAGGATTTCCTCTGATTTCCTCTTTAAACAAGTTACTTTTCTACTGTGAGAACTGAGCCAAACTTCCAGGTAATGCATTAAGTGTTTGGAAGCTGTGTGATGCATTTGGGTTGAAGTATCACTGTATTCTTCAATCTGGGCAGAATTAGGGACCTGTGTGAGTTGGAGTGTCTTGGGTTTGATTTCTAGCTTTGAAATTAGAGAATACAATAGAAAATGTTGGGGGAGGGGCTGGATTTTGTACAATTCCTTTTCTTTCTTCTAATACTCTCCAAAGAGTAGATTAAATCCAATGTAATTTGGTGCTCTGTCTTAATTGATTTACCTATCTCTAATTTCTCTGAAATTACTCGACACTCATCTGCTTAGCTATAACTGTTTCTCACCAGTCAAGGGACTACACACCAGGAGTATTTCCAGGAGGACATGGCATCCCAAAGGGCTGGCCTATAATGCCCTCTCTCCCCTTCCTCATCGTTGAGGAGAATGACACTGGAATAGTGCTGGTGGCTTTTCACTATTTAACATGGCAGTCACATACAGGTCAAGAAGGAGCTTTTCCATACATTATGCTGTTTTCAGTTGATTCCCAGTACAATGTTCATTAACTGTAATGGAAGTGGTTGAGAAGAAAGGGCGTTTCTTCACACTATTTTACAGCTGGGCTTCTGGACCAGAGAAATGGCAATGGGACTTCCCAGTCTTGTGGACTAATACATAGGGCATCTTTTAGAGATGTTACAAGCTCAGATGAGCAAAGTAATAAGATCAACTTCCCATGCAGAGGAGAGAGAAAGCCCTGCTTCTCCAAGAATCTGTATCCCAGGCAAGGCTGTCCTACTTGCTGCCATTGAATTTGCTTTAATCTAATGGAGGGGGGGGGGGAGATTGGATCTTAATTGTCTTCTACTCCAGGCTCAAAAGGAAAACCTGCTTTGGAACAATTTAATGCAATAAAAATCTGCAGGTTGTGAGGTTGCTGACAGAGTTCCCTGTTTGTGACTAAATGAGTGCAGGTTTCCAGTTCTCAAGGGTGGGACAGGCATTTCTGAAAGATGGTAGCTGGAGGTGTGGGCTTTTGGTCAGCATGAAGAACTGAAAAGTAGAGTGGTTTCCTCCTGTTCCCTGTTTCCCCTAGGGAGCATGAATGTCACTGTGGTCTCAAATCCTTTCCATAATTGTTGAGTCTGAATCACATTTTAAGGAATATTCTATTTTCAGTTTTGGGCTCCTCACTACAAGAAAGACGTTGAGGTGCTGATGCTTATCCAAAGAAGGGCAATGAAGCTGGGGAAGAGTCTGGAGAAGAAGTCTATTTTCTACTTTGCCTATTTGGGTTTAGTTGAAGAGAGAACAAAAAGTGGTTATCAAATGAGGAAATTAAAATTTTGCATATATGTGGAAGAAAACCTGTATTTTCAGTTGTGTGCATGTCATATCTGCTCACTAGAAAACAGGGTGGACATCTTATGGATATCTCTCAGTTTGCCTCATTTCTGCATTATTAATTGAGGACTTTGAACCAAGAGTATCTGGGTTTAAGTTAATAAAAAGTAGTATGTGCTGAAAAACTGGAATAACATCTGTGCCAAGCATCCAGAACAACTGTACTGAGTTTTTCTTTGCGGGACACACTACACACTCTTGTGATTCTTCATACTAGTTTCCAGCAAGGTGTTATATTCTTTTGAGCTAGATGAAGAGGTGATACTATTCTACTGTAACTACTATGCAACCATCCTAAAATATTGGCTTCTGAATTATTCAGGATTTCGTAGAGAAGGGAGGGAATAAAAAACATTGTAACTGTGCATGTATCTGCAGGTATATGGAGCCATCAAAAGTTAAAAAAGTTAAAAAAGGTGAAAAAGTGAAAAACAGAGTGAGAGAAGTTGAGGAAAAGCAAAAAGGGAGAATACGATTGTCAACAAGGAAGGCAGCAAACCTGTTCACCCAAGGCAAGTGCAAGAGAGTACCTGACCATTAAAGGACCACTGAAGGGGCTGGTGAAAAAGTGTCATGTGGTGAGGAAGATGACAGGGGAGGTCAAGGAGAGAGGTAGGGAGGAGCAAACAGGGATGGGGAGGAGAAGTCACATGGTAAGAACTAGGCCAAACTGTGTGCAGTGATGTCTGCACAAAGCCACTGGGTGGACTTACTTGAGGAGAAACATTTAGGGTCTGTGTAATTTCTCTCTTTCCTGAATAAATAGCAGGAGCAGTTAGTAGTGTGTGTGTGACGACAGAGGCAGTGATGCCTATATTTGGGTTATTTAACATGTCCCACTGTAATAGGATTTCATAGAGTTTTGGAGACCACCTTGTTTTCTCATCTATGAAGACCAGCATTTTTATGTTCCTAAGGTTTTCCATTTTTCAAAGGTTCTTGTGACCTCTTTACTTTTGCAATGTTTTTTAAAAGAAGTGTTAATATTTCTATTATTTGAAAAAGAACCTTTGAATTTTGGCAGGGACAAAAGCCCTGCAGCTGAAGACATGCCTTTCCCTTTTCCCATGAAACTCCCCTCCATTCTGGCTGAGTTATGAGCTGTGCAAGATTAATGTTTCCCATTTCCTCCTTGTGTTTCTCAGGAAAATGTTGTTAGCAGGTCAAAATAATAACTGAACACAAATCTTCTGCAGACCCAGGTCCACGACACTGCCAAAGTGAAAATAGCAATGAGAGAATCCCTAGGGGCTCATAGGGTGGGTAGAGCTGGTATCATCCCTTGCAATTTCCCACTAGCAGTGGTTGTAAAAAGTCTTGCCAACCAAAGCAGTGCATATCTCCAATGATCCTCGATGAAGGAAAGGATAGGTCCACTTTTGGACCCAACATAATTTCTGTTTTCAGGTTGCTGAATCAAACAACTAAACAATTAGGAAATGTTAGGTTTACCCCTATGTATCCAGACATGATGTGGACTGGGGAACATAGTCACAGTCATGTTGCTGGAGACACGCCCACTCAAACAGAAATAAGTTTGTACTAATAGCTTTTAAGTGGGAAATTCCTAATTTTTGACCCTTGCATCTAAACATCTTTCTTATTTCAGTGACCAATGTAATAAACACACTGAAAGTGTGTATATCTATACATATATATACACGTTAGATGATATATATCTGAATGGCCATCGCCACATGGGATGTATGCACATTTAGACTTATATAAATAGAAATTCTGTTTTGCAGTACTACAATGCAGCCCAGCAGCAGAATCACAGCCTTTTTTGAGAGGTAAATCTAATAAAAATGCATATTTGCTGAAAAACACATGAGAAAACTTCACATTTACATACATACGCACAGGGCTGAGCACATCCATGACATTTGTCAAACAAAGGTGGCTCCATGCATCTGCATTTACTCCTGTACAATCACTTTATTTCATCTTGAATAACAAGGAGAATAGCCAATAGGTCTGTTGTCAGTTCATTTACACTTGTGCCCTGTTACAAATTAAACTGAAATTGCACCGAAGGAGGGGAAAGTGAATTTTCTGCCAAGTGACAATTCCTTATATCACCAATTTCCAAGTGTAGTCATTATAGATCATTACTAGGGGGTTTTGTGATTTCCAGCGATTTAGGATCCTAATTTTCTATCATGGGCAAAAATCCCATTAGCACCTGCTCTCATCTTCTAATCCCATAGGTTAAAAATGAAATGCAAAGTTCTGGTAACTGGCCTCCTTTCTCAGCTGTGCCCACAAAGAATATCAGTAGCAAAAGGAGGGACAAGGAAAGCCTCCATTCTTTATTGGACATGGATAGGAACATAGTTATCAAAGATGAGGACAAGGCTGAGGTGCTTAACACCTTCTTTACCTCAGTTTTCAACAGTAAGACAGGTTGTACTGAGGACAACTGGCTTTTGGAACCTGTAGACAGAGATAAAAAGCTGAATAGCCCCCCTGTAATCCAGGAGGGAACAGTTAGAGATGTGCTGAGCCACTTGGATCCTCACAAGTCTATGGGACCAGATGGGATCCACCCAAGGGTGATGAGGGAGCTGGCGGAAGAGCTCGCCAAGTCGCTCTCCATCATTTACCAACAGTCCTGGCTCTCTGGGGAGGTCCCAGAGGATTGGAAGTTGGTGAATGTCATGCCCATCCACAAAAGGGGCCAGAAGGAGGACCTGGGAAACTCCAGGTCTGTCAGCCTGACCTCAGTGCCTGGCAAGGTTATGGAGTAGATCATCCTACGTGCAATCACACAGCACCTACAGGATGGACAAGGGATCAGAGCCAACCGGCACGGATTTAGGAAGGGCAAGTCCTGTCTGACCAACCTGATCTCCTTTTATGATCAGGTGACCCACCTAGTGGATGAGGGCAAGGTTGTGGATGTGATCTATCTGGACTTCAGCAAAGCCTTTGACACTGTCTCTCACAGCATACTCCTGGAAAAGCTGACAGCCCATGACTTGGACAGGGGCATTCTGTGCTGGGTTAGGAACTGGCTGGAGAGCCAGGCCCAGAGAGTGGTGGTGAATGGTGCTGCATCCAGTTGGCAGCCGGTCACTAGTGGTGTCCCCCAGAGATCAGTGTTGGGCCCAGTTCTGTTAATATCTGTATTGATGATTTAGATGAGATGATTGAGTCCACCATTAGTAAATTTGCAGATGACACCAAGCTGGGGGGAAGTGTCGATCAGTTGGAAGGCAGGAGGGCTCTGCAGAGGGACCTGGAGAATTTGGTTGATTCCAGAGGGATGAGGTTCAACGAGGCCAAGTGCCAGGTCCTGCACTTTGATCATAACAACCCCATGCAGTGCTACAGGCTGGGGACAGAGTGACTGGAGAGTAACCAAGCAGAAAGGGACCTGGGAGTTAGGATTGACAGGAAGCTGAACATGAGCCAGCAGTGTGCCCAGGTGGCCAAGAAGGTCAAGGGCATCCTGGCCTGGATCAGGAACAGTGTGTCCAGCAGGACCAGGGAAGTGATTCTTCCCCTGTACTCAGCACTGGTGAGGCCACACCTGGAGTACTGTGTCCAGTTCTGGGTCCCTCAGTTCAGGAAGGATACTGAGGTGCTGGAGCAGGTCCAGAGAAGAGCAACAAGGCTGGTGAAGGAACTCGAACACAAGTTCTATGAGGAGAGGCTGAGGGAGTTGGGGTTGTTAAGTCTGGAGAAAAGAAGGCTCAGGGGAGACCTCATCACTCTCTACAACTACCTGAAAGGAGGTTGTAGCCAGGTGGGGGTTGGTCTCTTCTCCCAGGCAGCTATCAGTAAGACAAGAGGGCATGGTCTTAAGCTCTGCCAGGGGAGGTTTAGGTTGGATATTAGAAAGAAATTCTTTGCAGAGAGAGCAATCAGACATTGGAATGGGTTGCCCAGGGAGGTGGTGGATTCTCTGTCCCTGGAGGTTTTTTAAGATGAGACTGGATGTGACACTTAATGCCATGGTCTAGTAATCACGGTGGTAGTGGATCAAGGGTTGGACTTGATGATCTCAGAGGTCTTTTCCAACTCAGCTGATTCTATGATTCTATGATCTTCTAATCCCATATGTTAAAAAAGAAATGCAAAGTTCTGGTAACTGGTCTCCTTTCTCAGTTGTGCTTACAAAGAATATCATAAAGTATGGAATTGTCCCTTGACTTCTCCCACTTTCCAAGATAGTTTTATTTTTCTTTTTCCTTTTCTTTTTCCTTTTTTCTTTTTCTTTTTCTTTTTTCTTTTCTTCTCCCCCCACCCCAATCAAGATATTTGAATTCAGACATGAGGAAAACTATGAAATACCTTGATTCTGCTACAAACTCTTCTGCATGGAGGTAGGGTGTAGCAGCAAGAGTAGCTTAGTAGCACTGCTTATATGCCAGTGTTCAGCACAGCACAGCACAGCACAACCTCTTCACCAGAACCCACTCCTAAACCTCTCCATCAACAAGCCAGAAAATGCCTTCTGGGCAGAAACATAGCCTCTCCCAGGATCCTCAATGGGTCCTAGCAACTAAGTTAAAAGCCTGGAATTGACCACATTTGGAATAAGCTTGCCCAAAAACATCAATGTTAATTAGTTCGTGTTATGAATGGATTAAGATGCCAGCTGCAATGGAGCATTTTCATTTGGGTTGTGGTTGGGTAATTAGATGCACATAAGCTGGTTGGGTAGCTATCAGTCAGTAAGTAGTTTTCTTTGCACACTTCTGTGTGTCCCATCATCTGTTTTACTGTGAACCTTTGGTTAAAGTACCAGTGATCAAACAAAGCATTGAGTGTGAACATATTTCTTCCCCTGAACCACAACCATGCAGTTTGGTGATTTCAGAACCTCAGTCCTTTTATTGTTGACCACAGAGCCACCATCGCTCACGTGGTTGTGAGAAGTTGTTGAGATGCCGGGGACAGCCTGCCCTCGACCGCCCTGATTTGCTATGGGGGCCCCCCACCTGGGGAACACAGATCCCCTGTAAGGTTGCTGAGTGCCTGAAAGAACATCGGTCCATAAATTCCAGAGATGGACTGTTCATAGCAGTGTGCTGGACCTTAGCCCACACTTACCGCACCATGGTCTGGACTGTACAACACCACCTACAGTCAAAAGGGAAAGATATTGGAGCAGAGAAACCAATAGACATCACAAGTACTCGGTCCCCAGGCATGCCAGAAGGGAAGTCACAGCCAGTGGAAGTGGTCCCAGTGCAGAGGAAGAAGTATAAAGCCAAGTCAATATGCCCAGTTAACGAGGATGGGGAACCAGTGGAGGAACCAGAGCCTGAGATCATTACTGAATCCTTGTCATATGAACAGCTCTGCAATATGTAGGACGACATTACTTGACACCAAAATGAGTCCATTTTGACCTGTCTGATCCGAGGGTGGAACCTTATGGGTGAAGGCTTGCCACTTGATGGCAACAAAGCAAGGTATTTGGGATCCCTGGCCCAGGATGGCAAGCATTCGTGAGGGAGTCCAAGCCCCTTTCTCTCTGGAAGCGACTTCTAACAGGTGTGTGAGAGAAGTTTGTTTAGAGACTTCCTGCAGAAGCACCATCATAATACGGCCTGGAAGACTATGGAGGAAGGTATCCAACACCTGAGAGAAATGGCACTGTTAGAGATACTTTTTGAAAAGAACGGGCAACCCAGCCACAACGCTGATGAAGTCAGTTTCTTAGCGTCATTGGATTTTGAAGAAAACAGAGAGACAGTGGGTTCTATAACAAATAAACTCAGGATGTTCAACAGCATGGTCCATAGCCCATTATGGACACATATCTCCACTATAGAGACATAGGTTGAGGGCCTCAAGGTACTGACTACAGAAGTAAAAGATGAACAGAAAAGAACTTAAAAAAGGAGATGAAGGAAAACAGCTTCCATGTGGCACCAGTGCGAAGTAGAGCCTCTGAGGTCAGATTCAGACATCCCCCAGTTAGAAAGAGTAGACAGACCCCATGAACCGAGCTGTGGCATTTCCTAGTAGATCATGGAGAAGACATGAGGGGGTGGGACAGGAAACCTACCTGTGTCCTAGTAGCCTGAGTACAAGAACTGAAGGAGAGAGAAAAAGGGAAGCCCATGAGAGTAAGTGCAGTACTGGTATCCCATGGACAAGGATCTGACCCGCTAGAATGTACCTCCCATATGTATTCACAGGGAAAGAGCTGTGACGGCCCCAGCCAAGACCAGTGTTAGACGGGTCCTGCCTCTAGTCAAGTAGAGGCACGGGACAACCGTGTCTATTGGATTGTGTGGATCTGATGGCCTGGCACATCAGGCCCACAAGAATACAAGGCTTTGGTTGACACTGATGCTCAATGCACATCAATGCCATCAGGACATATAGGGTTGGAGACTATTTCCACTTCTGGGGTGAAAGGAGGGTCTCAAGAGTTGACTGTGCTGGGGCTGAGCTTGACCAGGAAAGACTGGCAGAAACACCCCTTTGTGACTGGTCCAGATGTCCCATGTATCCTGGGCATTGACTACCTTAGGAATGGGTATTTCAAAGACCCCAAGGGACATAGATAGGTCTTTGGAATAGTTGCTGTGGAGACGGAGGTAGTTAAGCAGTTGAATTCATTACCGAGTCTCACAGAGAACACTTCTGCTGTGGGACTGTTGAAGGCTGAGGAAGAGCGAGTGCCAATTGCCACTACAACTGTGCATCACTGGCAGTACCGAACAAACCGAGACTCTGTGATCCCCATCCATAAGATGATTCGTGAGTTGGAGAGCCAAGGAGAGGTCAGCAAGACCCACTGTCGTGGGTTTGCTCTGGGCCAATCTTCTCCCACCCCCCCACACAATTGTTATAAGTTCAGAGAAGGTTTATGCAGACAAAAGAGATCTGATTGGGGAGAATAATATTAGGATTTATTACTAGTAAGATAAAAACTAAAGAACTATATAAATATACTACAATTGTAATTAGGTAAAAGTGTTATGTATTTACAAAAAAATACCCCTCCCCCCTTGTATCAGTTCAGGAGGAGAAGCAGTCTCTTTTCCATTAACTTTGCAGCACTCATAAGTTCTTCTTTTATTATTTCTAGGACAACTCCGATTTGTCGCAGCTGGAACTGTTTCTCTTTCTCTTCTATGTCGATCTCAGGGCTGGGTCTACCCCCTCCTGGGCTAAGACCAGAGGCTGGGGGGTTACCCAGGCCCTGTGGGGATCTTCCATGGACTGCAAGGAGATGCCTATCATGAACCTTCACCACAGAGTCACAGGGGATAATGGTTTTTGAGTCTACCTTTGTTTCCTGTGGGGTCTTGCCTCACAAGAGAAGTCTTTGATGGACCTCTCTAATGTGAGTCTACCTTCGGGCAACAGGTCTTCCATTCTCTGTTGTCACAAATTCAGCTGCACCAGCATGGATCCCTCACTGGGATCACCCAAATCCTACCCGGGTGTCCCAGTTTAAATGAGACAAGCGTCTTTTGCTGAGGATGAGTTAGGAGAAAAGACCCAAACTTCTCTTTCTAAGCAATTATAAATCCAAAATTAAGAGGCTCCAATTGAAGGAAAACAAATTATGGAAAAGGGAAAATAACAGCCCTTTATTAAAAGGTATGTGTGTATTAACAGAAACACGAAAAAAAAAACCAAGTAAAACAACCAAGCAATACTCCTATACCCACCAATAATCCCCTTCAAGAACAAACTCATAAACCAGCAAAAGGAAGAGTAAACAGTTCAATTTTTGCGCCCCTTGGTGCAATTCCCACCACAATCAATAGGAGGCACTGTTGGGTCACTAGAGATGCAAAACTTGTAATGTCCGGTACCATTCACCAGGTGGCGCTGTTGGGTCACTGGAGATGCAGAACTTGTAGTGTCCTATAGTAGCCACCAGGTGGCGCTGTTGGATCACTGGAGGTGCAGAACTTGTAATGTCCAGTAAAAAAACAACAACAAAACAACAAAAGCACCCCTCGGTTCCCCTTCCCACACTGGGACAGTAGAGAGGGAGTGGGGGGGGGGGGAAAGGGAAAGGAAGGGAAAAAAGAAACAAACCAAAAAAACCCCAGCAATCAAACAGAAAGTTCTCCCAATGGAAGAAAACTCACAATCTTCAGCTGGTTAGAGTTCACTTTAAACAGGGCCTGCAGCCAGCAACAGCTGAGCAGAGAGCAGCAGCAAACTCCCCTCTGACAGGAAAAAAAAAACCAGGTAGCATCTGCAGCTCGCAGCAGGTTCCAAGCCCACGGGCACACCAGCCTCTCCTCCCAACCTGCGTTCCAGCCACACCCCCAACCCACCAAAATTCCTCCTCCCCTGTTGCCCTGGAGACGAGAGAAAAAAGTAGACTTTAGATCCTTCATCTGCCTGTTTCCTAGGAGACTGATCTTAGTGGACCGGCCGATTCTTTTGTTCACCTGATAGCTACCTGATGGCCTATGCACAGGGCACACACGGCAGGGGGAAGGGAAAGAAAAATTCCTTGTTAAAATCGGAACTATGACACCGGGCCAACTTGCTCCAGCATAGGTGTCTCTCTCCATGGGCCACAGGTCTCCAGCAGGACTCTCTTTCATCTTGGCCTCCCACAAAGTCATATCTACTTCATGCACTCCTGTGCTTTGGCGTGGGCTCCTTCATGAGCTGCAGAGGGGGGTCTCCACTCCCCAGCAATCTTCCACAGGTGGCAGGGATTTTTAGTTTTCAGTCTCTCCCCTGTTGAAGGGAGAGCAAGCGAGAGGGGGAGAGAAGGAGTTCCCCCCCCTTCGAGGCTTCTCTCTTCTCTTTTTCCTGCAGCTGCCAGCTTTGACCTTGGAGGCTTCGTTATCTCTGCCTGGAATTCCTTCTGCAGTATTTCTCATCCAAGTTCTTGTCTAAAGTTTTTTTTTCTCTACTCTGTTAGAGGAGAGAAGGGGGGGCCTGATCCCCCTCACCACGGCCAGGCTCAGCCTGGGGTTGGGGTGCACTCCAGGGCCCAACAGGGCCAGCTGCTAGGTTGGTTCTCCCATTTTTCTTCTGCGCCACAACCTTCTCTTCCATTTTCTTAAATATGTAATTGGCAGAGGCGTTTCTAAAACTTTTGATTGCCTTTGTTGGAAAAACTATTTTCACCCCTGGGGGGGGCAGGGAGGTTGGTAAAACCTCGACACCCACTCACCCTTCAACAGCCCCACCTGGTCTGTGCATAAGTCTGATGGAGAATGGAGATTGGCTGTGGACTATTGAGACCTGAATGAAGTTACCCCACCCCTGAGTGCTGCTGTTCCAGACATGTTGGAGCTCCAGTACGACCTGGAGTCCAAGGTAGAGAGGTGGTACTCCACTATTGACATTGCAAATGCGTTCTTCTCTATCCCCTTAGCAGTAGAGTGCAGGCCGCAGTTTGCTTTCACCTGGAACCGACTGCCCCAGGGGTGGAAAAACAGTCCCACCATCTGCCACGGACTGATCCAGGCTACACTAGAGAAGGGTGAGGGTCCAGAACACCTACAGTACATTGATGACATCATCGTATGGGGGAACACAGCAGAGGAGGTGTTTGAGAAAGGAAATTATCCAGATTCTCCTGAGAGCTGGTTTCACCACCAGAGTAAGGTCAAGGGACCCACCTGAGAGATTCAGTTCCTGGGGGTGAAGTGGCAAGATGGAAGTCATCACATCCTGACAGAAGTCATCAACAGGATCACAGCAATGGCTCCACTGACCAGCAAGAAGGAAACACAAGCTTTTCTGGGTGCCATAGGTTTCTGGAGGATGCCCATCCCTGAGTACAGACAAATCGTGAGCCCTCTCTACCTAGTAACCAGTACGAAGAATGATTTCCAGTGGGGCCTCAAACAGCAGCAAGCTTTTGAACAGATCAAGCAGGAGATTGTCCGTGCTGTAGCCCTTGGTCCAGTCAAGACAGGACTGGAAGTGAAGAATATACTCTACTCTGCAGACAGGGATAATGGTCCTTCCTGGAGCCTCTGGCAAAAGGTGCCTGATGAGGCCAGTTGGCGTTGGACATTGCTGAATGAGAGAAATGCCCAAGGTTTTACGCTGACTTGTGGATAGTAGTCAATGCTCTGTGGGGGTGGTTGGACAGATGGAAGAAGGTCATTTGGAAATGTAGAGGGAAACCCATTTGGGTTGCCAATATTTGGCAAGACATTGCTACCCAGGAAGAGAAGCTGATTGTGAGAACACGTCACATAGATGACCATGTGCCCAAAAATTGAGCCAATGAGGAGCACTGCAACAATGAACAGGCAGACCAAGCTGCACAAGTCAAGATGTCGCAGGAAGATCTGGACTGGCAGCACAAGGGAGAGTTGTTCCTAGCTCAATTGGCCCATGATGCCTCCGGCCATCAGGGCAGAGATGCCAACTACAGATGGGCATGAGACCGAGGGGTGGATCTAACCATGGACAGTATCTCTCAGGTTATCCATGATTGTGAGACATGCTGCCATTACACAGGCTAAGAAAGTGAAGCCCCTGTGGTATGGTACAAGTTGGAATAAGTAGAGGTACGGGGAGGCTTGGCAGGTTGATTATATCACACTGCCACAAACCGGCCAAGGTAAGTCCTATATGCTCACCATGATGGAAGCCACCACTGGATGGCTGGAGACACATCCAGTGCCCCACACCACTGCCAGAAATCAAATCCTGTGGCGACACAGCACTCCAGATCGAATTGAGTCAGATAATGGGACCCATTTCAAGAACAGCTTAGTTACCACCTGGGCAAAAGAGCATGGTATTGAGTGGGTATATCATATCCCCTAACATGCAGAAGCTTTTGGGAAGGTTGAACGGTGTAATGGACTGTTGAAAAACACTCCGAAGGCATTGGGTAGGGGGACTTTCAAGCACTGGGATTAACACCTGGCTAGTCAACACTAGAGGCTCTGTCAATTGAGCCAGCCCTGCCCAATCAGAGTCCCTTCACACGGTAGATGGAGACAAAGTCCCAATAATTCACTTGAGAGATATGTTAGGTAAAACAATTTGGATTAATCCTGCCTCGAGCAAAGGCAAATCCATTCGTGGCATTGTTTTTGCTCAAGGACCTGGTTGCACTTGGTGAGTGATGCAAGAAGATGGAGAAACATGACGTATACCTCAAGGGGACCTTATCTTTGGTTGAACTGCCCATAACACTGTGCCTGTATTTATATGTAAATATTTGTAATTTGTATACAGTTAGGGTAATGTATGTATGCATATGGTTGGAAAGTTTGAATCCAATATAGCATATTGGTATGGGAAAATATCCTGAGTGGATAATGTTGTAGGTTTGAAAAGATATGTTGGAATTTTTTCCCAATATCAATTACTGGACAGTGTGCAACTTCAATGAAAGCCCCCCCCCCCCTTCCTTTCCCCCTCCATCCATTTTTTCCCCAGTGGGAAGAAGCTGGATCGTGCACAGAGCCCTGGTCTTTTCCCAGAGGAGAAGTTTGGTTTATTTCTCCCCATCTGGCACCACCATGGAGGAACAACTGGGTTTGTTAATAAAGAGCTGTTATTTTCCTTTTCCACACCTTTCACCTGAAGCCTCTTAATTTCATACTTTTAATAATGTAGAGGGAAGAGGTTGAGTTAGAGTTAGGGCTTTCTGGCCTGCTCTCCTTAACGGACATTTGTGTCTTGTTCAACTAAGACAACCAGCTTCATTGCCCTTCTTTGGACACACTCCCATGGTAGAGTCAATCTCCTCCTCAGCGTCCCTAGTACTTCTCAGCCTTTCTATTTCCTCTCTCAGCTCCACCACTAGGCTGAGCAGATCATCCAAGTGCTTTAAGAAGGAAATCTTTAAAGTACAGGAGCAGGACATCCGCATGTGCCAAAAAAAACAAGTTGGCAGAGAAGACCTACTCGACTGAACAGAGAAATTTGGCTGGAACTTAGGAAGAAAAAGAAAGTTTATTACCTCTGGAAAAGGGGGCAGGCAACTCAGGAGGACAAAAAGGATGCTGTGTGGTTATGCAGGGAGAAAATTAGAAGGGCCAAAATCCAGTTAGAACTTTATCTGACCACTGCTGTAAAAGACAGCAAGAAGCGTTTCTACAAATACATCATCAACAAAAGGGAGGACCTAGGTGAATCTCCATCCTTTTGTGAGAAATATCTCTAATTAAAATTTTGAAGATGGTCAAATAAAGTGAAACAAAGAACTTTAATTGCAACACATTGGATGCATCGGCCTCATGGTCAAGTCCAAGTACCCCGAGAATGGGGTTTCTTGATTTACATAACCACTCCCTCGCTCCTCCTATGGCGAACCCTGCTCCTTTTCTTCTTTAAAAGGTGATATAGCCCCTCTCCTTGGATTCGATTGGGTCTCTCAGGGCCGGCTCGCACTTCCCTTTGCCAGTCCATTGGTTGTCTTAACTGACCTATCAGGTTGTTTCCTTGTCCCAGCCACATGGTCCCTCGGCAACAAGCCCTGGCTGGTCTCATTGTCTTACAGGCTTCCCGGCTCGCCTCTATACTGTAACTATAGGCAACAGCAACAAGTAACTGCAAGCAGACTATGAGTAAGTAACTGCAAGCAGACGATCAGTGCCCAACTACTAAATAACTCTCCAACCCCCCCAAACAATACAGCTTCCAGGCATCTTGACATGAGTAAACTCCTGTTTGTAATAAAACCACCTTATTTATTTCTTACACTTTGGTGGATGTGGGGGGAAACATAGCAACAGAGGAGGAGGAAAAGGCTGAGGCACTGTGTTGGGTTGACCTTCTCTGGATGCCAAGTGCCCACCAAGCTGCTCTATCACTCCCCTTCCCAGATGGACAGAGGAGAGAGTATAAGATGGAAAATGACTCATAGGTTGAGATAAGACCATTTACTAAAGCAAAGTAAAAGTTTGAGTATGAACAAACAAAGAGAAAAAAAAAGTTTATTTTATTTATATTTATTTATTTTATTTTATTTTATTCTCTACTTTCTATCAGCCACTTCCCAGGGCTTCAGCACACATAGTAGTTGTTCCCAAAGGCAAACGTAAATAACAAATGCCCTCCCTTCCTCTTCCCTTCCTTAGCTTTTATATCTGAGCTGACATCATATGGTATGGAATATCCCTTTGGTCAGTTTGGGTCAGCAGGCCTAGTTTTTGTCCACTCCCAAGATCTTGCTCACCCCTAACCCTTGATGGAGGGGAAATGTTGAGAGACAGCGCTGATGCACTGCTCAGCACTAGCCAAAACACTGGTGTGTTATCAACCCCTTTCTTGCCTTAAATGGAATTAATCCTGATTTACAGAATATGATTTCAGCAGTGGCGTTTGATTTACACCAAAATATATTAGAAAAACAATCTTGCACACCTTTATGGCATTTCAAAGCATATGGGTGGGGTTTTTTGTTTGTATGGTTTAGTTTCATGGGGTTTGTCCTCTTCATTCAGCCCTGGTAGGAAAAAACAAACTGGTTTATTCAGTCCTTTATACATTCTGAATTTCCTGCAATACCACAGTAATGTCATGCTTGGGTTCCTAGTTAATTTTGTGTTGGCATTTTGAAAGGTATCAGGAATCGGAATAAGCAGAGTAACTTGTGTTTTATGTATTTTTAAACTGTGTTATTTATATGCATTTTTCTGCAAAGTATGATTCTTTCAGACAAAGATCTCTAATAGATTCCTTCAAAAATTAATCACAGAAATAGAAAGAAACTTCCTCAGTGCTCTTTCAGTCTTTAAAATACACTACATTTTCTTTTTTTTCTCAAACCATAGTGTTAAAAAAGTAGTGAATAGCCATTTCCCACTTGGCCACCAAAGGGTGAAATCCTCTTCTATTATAAATTGGTGTAGCTCTATTCAAATCAGTGATTACATTAATTCACTCCAGCTGAGGCTCCAAACCTTAAAACACCAGTGAGGAGAGTGAATTTTGCACAGAATGGATTTTCATATTGGGTTGAAGGTTTTGCTGTTTAGCTTAGCTATGTGTCTTGTCTGAGGGCTGTTGGAAACTGTGTATTTGACATATGCAGCAATGGTCGCTTCTACAAACAAGTATTGTTCCAGCCCTTTCTTCCTCCACTCTAATTGACAATCCATTTTGGCATATAAACCATGCACCTGTGAAGCGGCTGCTCCATTGTTGCTGCAGCCTGTGATCTTGAGGGAGCAGTAAACAGCACAAGTGAATGGGAACCCCCATCTCCTGCCAACGTGTCTTGCAAATAAATATTAATCCATGTGTTAGTCACAGGCAAGAGAAAGGTCTAATAACTAGATTGATTAGATCACTTTTTCTAAAAAGGTCTGGGCCAGATTTCTCATCTGTTCAGCACTCTTGAAAGGGTCCAGATTTTTTACTTTCTGTCAAGTAAAAAATTAAACCCATCCCTCCCTCCTACCATCTAAACTAAGAAGCTACACAAGACCCAATTTTTGACAAAAATTATCAGCGTCCTGCAGCTTTTAGCAGGACACAATGAACAGATTTTGCAAAGAGCATAGCATGTCATGGGTAATGGAGCTGCTCCCCATTCACATATGTGGACATGAATGAGGACTTGGGCCTCCTGCAACTGTCTTGGTCACCCACACGAAGTCTCATCAGCTTCAAGTGAGAAAATACTTAGACTATATGTAATGTTCTGTCTAGAAGGCTGTGTTCTTGTTTTGAAAGCCGGTGTAGTATAAACTCTTGGTCACACCTTTTCCACTTACTTTGTCCATCATTTCTGTTGACGTACATTGAGTTATCATGATTTGTACCAACTAAAGGCCTGAGTCTTGGTCTCCAAACCACTTGGATGAGCTGAAGATCATTGCTTGAGTAATTAATAAATAATAGGAAAGATAGGAAAAAAGACAACAAGAAATCATTTAGAAAGAACATCATCTGGTCTCTAACAGCAAAGCATTTTTTCTTTGCTACGCATAATGTTATGTGCTTTTAAGCTTCTCAAGGTGAATGGTCCAGGGGCATAGGATACCTGGCAACATCCTTAAGAGTACGCTGGTTTATTATGATCTGCCTTACACACTGAGCAACATTACTTGAGACATCCTGGTGTAAATCCATCCAGAGATCAAAACCAACCTGGCAACAGCCTTGTTTGTCCAGAGGACTTAAGCAAAACATACCACAGTCATGCCAGCAGCACACTCCACGGGTCTATTTTACCTCAATTACACTCTAATTTATGAAAACTGGAGGGCACCGGATCATGTTCAAACTGTTTTCTTTCTTCCTTCTCTGTCAAATCAGAGCTACTGCACATCTGATGAGTTTCAAGATTGGGTGGGGAAAAAGGACTCACTTCAAGTCTTTATTTTGGTTATTGATTCAATAGTATTTACTGACTAATAATTACCCAAGGCTAACAGGCTCATTTGAACTGGGAATGCTGTGATCTCACGTTATCTAATGGACGAATAGCCTGTTTACAGATAAGTAGTCTGCTTAAGGTGGGAGAAATCAAGGCTTGTAGTCCTCTCTTAGGGAAACTAGCTTCTTTTTCTGCCAATTTCCAAGGAGTCTTCTTTTTGTTTTTTTAAGTTTTCTATAGAATCACAGTACCTTTTTTCCTTATTTCCCTCATATTTATGCATGTGGGGATCTTTATCAAAATCACCCAACCTTTGGTAGTCCTCTCATCACTAATAGTGATTTCCCCCTCTGCATCTCTTCCCTGTGCACTTGAGTATGCACACAAGTTCTTTGAGGCATCCTAAAAGCTTTTCCTTGCCTGTAACATTTTAATTGCCTCTCAAGCAAGATTTTCTCCTTGGTGAAGAAAAAGACCATGGATCAAAGTGCTCCATACTGCCCAAAGGATTTCCTCTCCTCAGCCTTACCTCACTTTATGAGATCACTTTCTTCCCTCTTTTCCTTTGCTACATCTTCTCTGCATTTTGCACCATTGTTTTCTTTCTTTTCCAGCCTGGAAAAAAACCAACATCCCCTCCCTAGCAGCATTGGGTGACACAGACAGAGAAATCGACACAGTGTCAGCAAGAGTTTAGCCCCACAGTTGGGACCTGAACTTCCAACAGAGGATGTTGCCTAAAGATCCGGGAGAAAAAAACTCACCAAGCCATTAGTATGAATAAGATAGAAAGCAGCTCTTTTAATTAAGGCCTTCTGACCATGGAGTACAAAGACGCACACCCACATATGGAATTCTTACACTTTTATATCTTTTACTAATTATCATATCTAATGGGGACATCCAACCCTAAGACCCCTTTTGCCTGGGTACCACCTTCAGAACTGCCCCAGTGGAGCCCCTCCAAGGGTCTTGAGCCTATATCTTGTTTTGTCTACCATATCTCTTGTTATTCTGGTCCAAGTGCACATCCCAACGGAATGTTCTTGCTCTATATCTATTGCCTTGAAAAGAGGGTTAAAAGACAGTTAAACTGAAACTTCAGGAATGTGGCACACACTGTGAGAAAGTAACAGTCTAAAGTGAAGGAAAACTCCAATTACATTAAAATCTACAAAAAGCTAAAAATCCTAAAAATTCAAAGGCATAATGGAGAACAACTCTGGGTTACTGCGCTAAAGCAAGACATTGATACAATGTGCTTGCTCACCCTGGGAAGAGAAGCATCAGAAGTCAGTTGACAAAAATCTTTAGGCACTGTCTATTGTGAGCTTACAGTAGTGAAGGCTGTTTTTCCTGGGAAAGATCACCACGGAGTGTATATTTACTGTTGTAACCCACCAAATGACACAATATTTGGATGCTTGCTACACTGGGGAGATATAGTGTAGGGACAGTGTAGATTTTAGCGATGTTGAAACTGGAGATGAAGCATGTGGACTCAACAAACTGCATACTGTGTGAAGTTTTCAGCTCTGAAGACCTGAACAATCATGTCTGACAAGAGTTAATGTGCTTAGAAAGAGAATAAAGAGAATGTGAAAACATTTTTTTCTCACTCCAGTTTGCAACTGAGAACTTGTTAGTCTGTAATACTTTTTATTTATGGCACCTTTTGACTCAAAGGATCTGAAAGTGCCTCTATCTGTGAGTCACTTCAATGACCCTCCAGGCAGGAATGTTTCTCTGCAGGAGCCTCCAACTGAGGTTTCAGAGTCTCCTTTGCCATGGACATAAGTGAGGGACCCAGTCTGCCTTGCCAAATGCCAGTACTTGGTACTAAAGACTGGAGGGAAGGGCAGAAACCCATCCTAAGACAGAGGAATAGCAAAGAGAGAAAACAGACACATAAACCATATGGGAGAGAGGATTTGGACGGACACCAGATGACTTTGGAAGCAGACATTGGGAGGAACCATGGTCAATGCTGGGTGACATCTTTATGCAAAGAGCCCAGGACAATAAGACCACAACTCTAAAAAGAGGATTTGGTGGTCCTACCTGGATATTGCTCCATCCAACCCAGTCAGATCCAGTCATGCTGTAGTAGCCTGGAGAAAGCTCCAATGTGGACCTTGTGCAGGGGACACATCCCAGTGGCAGAGGTGCTCCTAAGGGCTCAGACTTGAGGCTCAGTTGAAGTATGCAAACTCACATGTCCCTTAATGAGGACAGTCACGGCAGGGCATCTGCTTATTTTAAGTCCACTTCAGCACATGCCCATCAGCTGCTCCCCATGCAGCAGTTGGTGGCAACCAAAAGGCCACCTTCTCCATGTGGCTCCTGGCAGCTGGAGAATATCATCCATCCCTCCACTCTCCTCCTGTGTTATCTGTGTGGGCCAGGGAAGGAAAAGTTGGACCAACTGATGGGTTTACGATTCCAGCCTACAATTTCTGCTTCATCCACAGTCAGGCAAGATTTTACCAAGATACATATTAGGCAGCTGGTCAGGACACTGGTGTTTTGTCTGTACAACCCCAAGCTTACTCTCTGTCTGTCTTCTGGTCTGTCTCTGCAACTCTGCTATTGAGCCAGTTACTCTGCTATTCCCCAAGGTGGCCTGAGTGTGTTCAGCAAGAACCAGCCTTTTTCTGGCACTTTTGCTAGGCTTCCTCAGGGACTCAGGAAGCAAGTGCTTATCTGGTTCAGTGTCCTCTAACTCCTATTGCTTCCAAGGAGTCCTGATGTGCCTCAATGGACAAAGCAGTTCAACCAGGTTCATAAAATACTCCCGGGATACCAGCAGCTGCTTCACAGAAATCACAGAATCACATAAATGGTCAGGTTGGAAAGGACCACAGTGGGTCATCTGGTCCAACCTCCCTGCTTAAGCAGAGTTGTCCTAGAGCACATGGCACAGGATTGCATCCAGACAGTTCTTGAATATCTCCAGTGAGGGAGACTCCACAACCTCTCTGGGCAATCTGTTTGTATTTGGTTTGTGTGACTAGGTTTTGGTAGTGAAGAGGCTACAGGGATGGCTTCTTGGAGAAGCTGCTGGAAGTTTGCTTCATGTCCAGCAGGGCCAATGCCAGCTGGCTCCAAGACGTGCTGCTGGTCAAGACTGGGCCAATCAGAAATGGTAGCAACACCTCTGTGATAA
Source organism: Myiozetetes cayanensis (assembly GCF_022539395.1). NCBI lineage: Eukaryota > Metazoa > Chordata > Aves > Passeriformes > Tyrannidae > Myiozetetes > Myiozetetes cayanensis. The sequence continues at coordinate 50,865 of NW_026088097.1, forward strand.
CATATTTAGGAGAAAAAAAAAAGGTTTTGCGCAGATGTAATTGTGACCAGAGAAGAGAGGAGTGAGAATATGGGAGAGGAACAACTCTGCAGACACCAAGGTCAGTGGAGAAGGAAGGGGAGGAGGTGCTCCAGGCTCCAGAGCTGAGATTCCCCAGCAGCCCAGGGAGGACCACAGAACAGAACCTTGGGGGACAACACTAGTGACAGGCCTCCAACTAGACCTTGTGCCACTGATCATGACACTCTGGGATCTGCCACTCGACCAATTCTCAATCCACCTCACTGTCCACTCATCCAACTCACACTTCTTGTTTACAGGGCTGTACCTTGTCCTGGGTCTCAAGTCTGGCTCGAAGCTTAATACCATGCTAAAATCCTCAATGCATCTTCTTTCCTCCCTCCATGTCCCTTCCAAGCCATCCCCAGAATCACCATTATTGTATTTTTTCTTCAAATCTCTTTTCTACAGGCACCAGATGAGGTTCATTTTACACCACTTTATCTCCATCAAGCATATGTCAGTGTTTCAAACTCTGTTTTAATTGGAGTTGCATTTCTAGCTGGAAGTTGGCTCTCTCATGTCCTTTCCATGAAGAATATCCATTTTGTCTCAATCTTTCTCTACCTCCCAACCAAACCTGTCTCCTTCCTCCTTCAAGAAGGGGCCTGGGGTTTGCACATCCTGGCATGCACAAGGACCATGTTGTATGCTTTTAGGGCATCTCTCACTCTCCTTTCTCAGAGAAGAGCATACATATGTTATGTGTACATATGTGGGATTTTTTCCCCCCTTCTTGGTCCCTTGAGTGTTACATCATGTTTCACTCCCTTTAGTGCTCCTTCCACACATGCTACTTTGGATTTGTTGGTGGGAGTGAGACGTAGTCCCTCTAGAATCATGGAATCATAGAATATCCTGAGTTGGAAGAGACCCACAAGGGTCACGGAGTTCACACCTGACCCTGCACAGGACAGCCCAAGGAATCACACTGTGTACCTGAGAGCATTGTCCAAACACTTGTTGAACTCTGGCAGGTTTGGTGCCATGACCATTTCCTTGGGGAGCCTGTTCCAGTACCCAAGCACTCTCTGGGTGAAGAACCTTTTTCAAATATCTAACCTAAACCTCCCCTGACACAACTTCATGCTGTTCTGTTGGGTGCTATCATTGGTCACGAGAGAGGTGACAAGCCTATGGACAAGTCTTGTCTCTATGTACAAGCTAAGAGGGAAAAAGTGAAAAAAAGAAAAAGAAAAAAGAGAGAATAAATATTTGGAAGCAGAGTGTTGAAAAGGAGAAAAAAAAATCAAATCTGGTACCAGACTGGAAGCAGCAGCTCATTGCCAGCACAGTAGGCTGAGAAGTTGCTGCTGGAAGCGCTCAGTGCCATGTTCGGGTTGCTTAAAAAATACACTCTCCTTCCCTCCCTCCTTATTCTGCCTCCATTTTTTTCCTGGACCCACAAGCAGGTGGAGAGATTCAGTTGCCAAACACAAGCTTGCAGGAAGTTTGTATTTACAGCAATGCCAAGGGATGCAGAGTACATCCTGCCCCATGATGTGTGTGTGCACACGCATGTGTGCCCGTGAGCACTGCAGCTTGACTGTGCTTGGGTAGCTGTGAGTTGGAATGGACCTGCAAGGCATGTTGTGGGTGCAGTGGCTCTCCACTCTGAGGAGATGTCATTGGCAACCATGACACAATTCTTTTTGCCATTGTGAGGGCAGGAGGTGGGAGGGTTGGGGATGGAAGAGAAAGGGTGTGTGTGGAAGGCTGTAACATTTGACTGGAAAAAATTAGAGTACAAAAGAGAGAACAATGAAAAGAGTGGCAAAACAGGAGGAAGGAGGTTGTGAATTGGCTGCTGTGAAGACGGGAAAAGATTTGTTTGCTAAGTGGTTTGGTTGGGAGCAGACTGGGAGGGTACGTGGTGCCACAGGCAGCAGGACGGAGGGGGGGCAGGTTCTGGGGAACCAGGCCACCCCGGCAGCAAAGCAGTGGGGTTTTATTTTCTTCCTTTCTTTTCTCCTTCCTCTGCTGGGTGCTTGGAGGAGAAGGCAAGACAAAAAGCTGAACTGGTGTCAAGAAGGAACTGCAACGACTTGAAAATGGCACTCTATGACACACTAATATTTCAAAGCTGGGCTGTGCTGGAGAGCAGGGATGCCAGGAATGAGAACGGCTGTGGCTGCCGGGCCACTGCCCAGGCTCGGAGGAGTCTTCTCTCCACCCTGCTTCCCATTCACCTTTTAAATGTAACCCAGCCACCCCCAGTGATATTTAGGGGTTCTGGGAAAGAGAAGGGACTCATCGTCTCCTGCCATCTCCATATTGTGGAAGGATTTTTTTTTTTCTTATAGAGAGGGTTCTGAAAAATATATATTTCTGGTATTAAGAGCCTCAAAAATAGCCAAGAGACAGAGGAACTAACTAAAACTTTTATTCCAATAAAAGGGAGAGTTCACTGGACAATCCCCAATGAGGTCTCTCAACTTGATAGAGGTCATCATAGACTCTTTTATCCCCTTTGCCCAAAACACAGGACCCTCCCTATTTTCCCATTGGCTGAGGTACTCCAGGGTTACAAACTTCCCAGCACATGTACAATGTGTCTCCCATTACATGGTCATTAGGGGAAGGGTCTCTAACATTTTCAAAATGGAGATTACAGATCCTTTGCTGCTGATAGGTCCCCTTGTCTCTGGGCAAACTGTACCTTTCTGTAACTGACAACTGAACAACCAGTAACTTGTCACTTCTTACTACTAAATGTAACTACACTACAAACTTTGCAAGAACACCTATTTATTCCTAATAGGGGGGAAAGAAGATTGGATTAACAGGGAGTTTTCTAATTATTTTCCTGTTGCCATTCCTTCCCCTCCTCCTCCCTGTCCTATTCCTCCTCTCTCTGTACCCATAAGGCTGCTCTCATGGCTCTGTATCCTGATGCAGAAAGATGTAAGGAAATGGAGAAGGGCAGAGCAAACACTGAATGCTTGTGATAATTTTTTGCACTATCATTTCCTCAATCAAGATTTTCTCTTTTGTCTTGATGCCGGATTTTTGCCCCAAAAGGCACGGAGAAACTGCTTTAGAGACAAAGTTTGTTTCTTTAAAGCAGGAGGTATTTTATTGCAACACGTTGGGGAGCCCTCCAGGTCGCCCTGGGCAAAGAGCTCCGTCGTATACAATCAGCATAGCTCTTTTATACAGTTTTTGAGTATAGGATTACAACACAATCATGTATATTCATTAAATTGCAACATCTACTTGTAATATTCATATATAGGCGGAGTCTGGGCGGAGTCTTCAATTTGGGGAGATTTCACGGTGGGGGTTCCTGTTGCCTTCCTCTGGGCGGGGGGTCGTGTGTGAGTCTTCCTCACTGTAAACTTCTGAACTTTCTTTGGATCTTCTCCTTTTAAGGCAGTTTTGGCAAACATAATAGGGTTAGGCTGACTTTTGGCTCATCCTAGGATTTGCTGAGTTGCTATCTCTGTGAGGAATGCTGCTATCTCTCAAGGACTGCTCTATCTAGTCAATATGTTCTGTTCCTCAAGACAATTTCCTAATGTTAAGGTTTTGAAATTTCTCTTACAATTTTGTTTTAACCTTTTATGTTTCAAAGCCTTCCTTAAGTGAGTGGCTTCAGTCTTTGCTCTGGGAAATGCCACAGAGTCAGATGAAGAATTCTGGAAGTGAGTGTGGGTTCCCTGTGCAGAATCCAGTAACAAAATCTGTGAACAAGGTAAGAACAGGGGGTTATGGCTGTGAAAGCTTTTGTTTCTTCCTTTTCCCTTTCCAAACTCATTATTGCAGTGTTAGACATGAAATTTCGGTGTGCATAGCACAGAAACTGATATTCCAAGCACTAAGCAAGAGTCTAAAAAGATCAAGCAAAATAGGACTTCTTTTTAATGCATGACATTATGATGGTTTGGGTTTTAGAACAGTTTGGATTGTATACAAATGATCTATGTGTGAATTATGGTTACCAACTGTCATGGGTTTGCTCTGGGCCAATTTTCTCTCACCCTCCACACAATTGCTATAAGTTGAGAGAAGGTTTATGCAGACAAAAAGAGATCTGATTTGGGGAGAATAATATTAGGATTTATTACTAGCAAGATCATCATGGCTAGGCTTCGCGAACAAAGATTTGAGAGGGGTTCTACCCACGCTTGCTACAAACGCGCTGATGGCTAAACAGGCCAATGCAAGATAGACAAGTCCGGTTGCAGAAGGCACAGTAGAAAGACTCTCCAGGTGATATTGACAAGATGCGATTCTTTCTGTGTTGTCTTTTCTCCTCGAGAGTGATCCTGCGTGTGTTCTCAAAAGCAGTAACAGCGTTATAGACGGTGTTCCTCCAGGCCTCCTGATTGGAGGCCAGAGTAGACCAATGGTGGTGATCAATATGGCCAAGGCTGAGGGATTGTTTCAGGCAGTCCTTGTATCTCCTCTTCGGGGCTCCTCTCTTGCGGCAGCCAGTGGCAAGTTCCCCATAGAGCACGATCTTAGGGAGGCGGTAGTCTTGCATCCTGGAGATGTGCCCTGCCCAACACAGCTGTGTTCTCAGCAGCATGGCCTCAATGCTCATGACTGTTGCCTGTTCAAGAACAGACGTGTTGGTCACATAGTCAGTCCAGTGGATGTTTAGGATTGTACTGAGGCAACGCTGATGGAAGCGTTCTAAGAGATGCAAGTGGTGGCGGTAAATGACCCATGATTCAGATCCATATAAAAGAGTAGACATTACAATGGCTCTGTAAACACTGATCTTTGTACTTTTCTTCAGGTGTTTGTTTTGCCACACTCTTTTATGGAGTTTACCGAAAGTTCTGTATGCCTTAGCTAACCTGTTGTCTATTTCTGCATCAATCTTACCGTCTGAGGAGATGATGCTTCCCAGGTAATTGAACTGCTGGACTGATTTGAGCTCTGTTTTACCAATGGTGATATGGGGATGATGGGAGACTTCCTGAGGTGCAGGATGATATAAAACTTCTGTTTTCTTCAAGCTGACTTCCAGTCCAAAAAACTCAGCAGCCTCTGCAAAGCAGGATGTTAAACGCTGCAGAGCTGCTTCTGTGTGGGCGACGAGGGCGGCATCATCAGCATAAAGTAGCTCACAGACAAGATGATTTAAGGTCTTAGTGTGAGCCTTCAGTTGCCTTAGGTTGAATAGGCTCCCATGGGTACAACATCGAATGTAGACACTGTTTTCTTCATAGAGGTCTGCCGTGGCCCTTTGGAGCATCATGCTGAAGAAGATTGTGAATAAAGTTGCAGCCTTGCTTCACACCATTGGCTATTGGAAAGGGCTCAGAAAGTGCATTGCCATATCTCACTTGGCCACGCTGGTCCTCATGAAGCGAGATGATCATTTTGAGGAACTTGGGAGGACATCCTAAACGTTCCAAAATCTGCCACCTTTCCTGCTCACAGTATCGAAAGTCTTGGTAAGATCAACAAAGGTAACATAGAGTCCTTTGTTCTGTTCCCTGCACTTCTCTTGCAGTTGTCTGAGAACAAATACCATGTCTATGGTACCTCTGTTGACTCGGAAACCACATTGGTTTTCAGGTAGAAGGTCTTCTGCTATGGTGGGTATTAATCTGTTCAAAAGAATTCTTGCAAGGATTTTACCAGCAATGGAGAGCAGAGTAATACCACGGTAATTTGAGCAGTCTGATTTATCTCCTTTCCTCTTGTACAAGGTGACGATGACAGCGTCACGAAGGTCTGAAGGCAGTTCACCTCGTTCCCAACAGCGCACCACAAATTCATGAAACTTAGCATGGAGTGCTTGGCCACCGTGCTTCTAGATTTCAGGTGGGATTCCATCAACCCCAGCTGCCTTGCAGATTTTCACCTGATGTATTGCTTTAAGAGTTTCTCCCAAGGTGGGGGCAGTATCCAGTTCAGTTTTCATTGGCTGTTGCGAAATGTACTGCATTGCTGAGTCTTGAACTACACGGCTAGTACTGAAGAGAGTCTGAAGGTGTTCAGACCATCGATTCAAAATGGAAACTTTATCTATGAGAAGCATTTGGCCATCTGCACTGAGTAAAGGGCTTTGAACCTGGTGTGTAGGACCGTAGGCTGTTTTCAGAGTCTCATAGAATCCCCTGTAGTCACCTGTATCTGCGCATAATTGGATTTTTTTTGCTAGATTGGTCCATCACTTGTTCTGGATGTCATGAAGTTTCTGTTGTAGCTTGCTGCATGCGAGTCGAAAGGCTACTTTTGTTATATGACAAGATGGTTGAGCAAGGTGGACTTGGTGAGCAGTTCTCATCTTTCTCAACAATTCCTGGATCTCATGATTGTTTTCATAGGGTCAGTCCTTGTTTTTCTTGAAGGAGAACCCTAAGGATTCTTCAGAGGACTGCAGAATGATATTTTTAATAAGTTGCCAAAGTGCTTCGGGAGAGGGATCTGTGGAATGAACTTCGAGCCTGGATTGAAGATTTACCTGGAAACTGTCCCTCACTGTAGCTGTTTGAAGACTGTTAACTTGAATTCTCCTTCTAGTAAGATAAAAGCTAAAGAATTATATATACAAAAATTCTAGCAAGTTAAAAGTGCCGTATATTTACAGAAGTACTCCTCCCCCCTTGTATTAGTTCAGGAGGAGAAAGCAGTCTCTTTTCTATTTTCGGAGCTACAGGTCTTCTAAATAATTTTGCAGCACTTTGAAAGTTTCTCTTGTATTATCTTTAGAATGACAGCTCCGATTCATCGCAGCTGGAACTGTCTTTCTCTCTCTTCTATGTCAACCTCAGGGCTGGGTCTACCCCCTCCTGGGCTAAGACCAGAGGCTGAGGGTTACTGGGGCCTGGTGGGGTCCTCCATGGACTGCAAGGGAATACTTGCCATACCATGGTCTTCACTACAGGGTCACAGGGGATAATGGCTTTTGAGTCCACCCCTGTTTCTTGTGGTATCATGAGAGACAGTCCTTGATGGACCTCTCTAGCATGAGTCCACCTTTGGGAAACAGTTCTTCCATTCTCTGCTGTCCCTCAGGGTCACAAATTCAGTTGCACCAGCATGGATCCCTCACTTGGATCACAAGATCCTACCTGAGTTGACTTGCTCCAGTGTAGGTCTCTCTCTCCATAGGCCACAGGTCTCCAACAGGACTGTTTCATCTTAGGCCTCCCACGGAGTCACATCTTCATGCACTCCTCTGCTTTGGCATGGGCTCCTTCATGACCTGCGGGGGGGGGTCTCCGCTCTCCAACAGTCTTCCACAGGTAGCAGGGGTTTTTAGTTTTCAATCTCTTCCCTGCTGAAGGGAGAGAGAGAGAGAGATGGGGGAAAAGGAGCCCCCCCCTTTCAGGATTCTCTTTTCTCTCTCCTCCAGCTGCCAGCTTTGACCTTGGAGGCTTTACTATCTCTCTACCTGGAATTCCTTCTGCAGTATTTCTCATCCAGGCAGTCTTCCTTTAGTTTTTCCTCTACTCTGTTACATGTCTCGGTCAGGAGAGCTGTAGTGCCACACCTGCCCCTGGTCCAAGGCCGGGGGAGGAAGGAGGCCTGGTCTGCCTGGGGCATGCCACCTTCCCTTACATGACTCCTAATTTCTACTGCGACACAACCTTCTCTTCTGTTTTCTTAAATATGTAATTGGGAAAGGTGTTACTAAAACTATTGATTGGTTTTGTTCCAGAAATCCACCTGGAAAAACTATTTTCAGCCCCAGGGGCACTCATCAGCAAACCCATGACAATTCCCCCCTTTGCCTCTGCGAATTATATTTTTAAGACATTTTAAATTCTGCAATTAACATATAACTTCCAATAAACAAAATATAATGAAAATCTCTCTACTAAAAATTAAAACAACATTACTATAATACTTAACTCATTTTTGTGGCTTGTCAGCAAACCCATGACACCAATATCCCGACACCAGTACCTAAATAGGAAGTAAAAGCCTTAAATAGGCCATTTGCATAGTGAGCTTCCATATGTCTCCTTGAGCAATTTATTTGCTTCACTACATTACAATATAATGAGAATGAAACTCTTAAAACTACCTTTGACTCTTAGGCTCCTGATTTCCTCACCAGTTATAGCCCACTACTAAGATGATATCTATTTCCCTCTGTTCAGAAAGAAAAAGTTACTGTATTGCTACTCTTATTCCAGATTGCCCAAGTTTCTCTATTTCTGAGTTTCCAATGGAAATTGAATGAGAAATGCCAAAACAGTCTGCAGTCTAGGAAAAACATAGTGTTGTCAGAGAAAGCACAAAGAAGGGCAGGACAGGATGATCTTGAATAAATACTACCTATCATATCTACCTCACAACCCTGATGAAAACTAATGTTGTGGTATTTCAGTCAAGGTATGTATGCAATTTGAGGAATTCAATGAATAGATGCAATTTGAAGAGCTCTCTATTGGTTCTGTTTGGCTTTCTTGCTGCTAGGATTTGAGGAAGGTGGAAAGGTTGGTACAGGGCTGCTTGAGTTTTCTTGGTTTTGAATATTTAGCTCAGTCTGGACCAAAATGCTCTCTGGAACTCTTGGTTCATGTTATGTTTCAGATCATTAAGTATGGTTTCAGAAGATATACTTTATTTCCAAACACATCTTAGATGCATGACTCCATCCAATGATTCATGTGCCCCACTTCATTCTCTTATTCCCATCATCCTGAAGTCAATAAAACTTAAGTGTAGGATTGAGTGCCATTTTTTATTGGGATGTATTTTAATAAGTGCTTAAGGTTTGTTTGGGGTTTTTTTCACCCCCAAATCAGGGTCTTATTTAGTTTACTAGTGAGACACAATTTATAGAATCATAGAATGGCCTGGGTTGGAAAAGACCTTAAGACCATCTAGTTCCAACCCCCCTGCTATGGGCAGGGACACATTTCACTAGATCAGGTTACTCAGAGCCCCATTCAACCTGGTCTTGAACATTTCCAGAGATGAGGCATCCACAACCTCTCTGGGCAACCTGTTCCAGTGCCCCACCACCTTCACAGTAAGGAATTTTTTCCTAACATCTAATCTAAACCTACTCTTTTTCAGTTCTAAATCATTCCCCCTTGTCCTGTCACTACATGCCCATTTTAAAAAATTTCTTTTAAAAAAATTTCTGGCTCATGTCCAGCCTCTCATCTACCAGCACTCCCAAGTCCTTCCCAACATAGCTGTTGTCAATCTGTTCATCCCCCAGTTTGTATTGCCTTGACTCAGGTGCAGCACCTTGCACTTGGTCTTGTTAAACCACATGAGATTCCCATGGGCCTACTTCTTGAGCTTTTCCAGGTCCCTCTGGATGTCATCTCTTCCTTCAGGTGTGTCAACCACACCACTCTGCTTGGTGTCATCTGCAAAACTGCTGAGGGTGCACTCGATCCCTTCATCCATGTCATTAATCAAGATATTAAATAACACTGGTCCCAATACAGCCCCCCAAGGGACACCCCTTGCCACTGATGTCCATTGGGACTCTGAGCCGTTGACCACTACCCTCTGAATGTGACTATCCAACAACTTTCTTATCCACCTAGCAGTGCACTTATCAAATTAATTTATCTCCAATTTAGAAAGAAGGATGCTGTGGGAGATGATGTCAAAGGCTTTACAGAACTGCAGATAAATGACATCTGTAATCATTCCCTTGTTCAGTGATGTAGTCACTCCATCATAGAAGGCCACTAGGTTGGTCAGGAAGGACTTGCCCTTGGTGAAGCCACGCTGGCTGTCTTGAATCATCTCCCTGTCCTCCATGTGCCTTAGCATAGCTTCTAGGATGATCTGTTCCATGATCTTCCCAGGCACAGAAGTGAGGCTGACAGGTTGGTAGTTCCCAGGGTCCTCCTTTCTACTCTTTTAAAAGATGGGTACAATGTTTCCCTTTTTCCAGTCACCTGGGACTTCCCCTGACTGCCACGACTTTTCAAATATCATGGAGAGTGGCTTGGCAACTACATCAGCCAATTCCCTCAGGACTCAGATGCATCTTCTGGGATGCCATAGACTTATGTACTATCAGATTCCTCCAATGGTCATGAACCTGATCTTTACTTACAGCAGGAAGGACTTTACTCCTGCAGTCCCCATACTGCTGTCCATCCACTCAAGAGGTGTGGGAAGAGAGGTTGCCGATGAAGATTGAGGCAAAAGAGTTATTATGTACGTCAGCCTTCTCCTCATGTGTTACCAGTTTTCCAGTGTTGTTTATGAGCAGGGGTACACATTTTTTGACCTTACTTTTATGATTAACATACCTGTAGAAACCCTTTTTGTTATTCTTTGTGCCCCTTGAGAGGTTCAGTTTCGGCTTTGCCTTCCTCACCCTATCCCTACACAACTGAACTTCATCTCTATATTCTTCCCAGGTAACCTGTCCTTGTTTCCACTGCCTGTGTATTTGCTTCTTTCCCTTTAGTTTGACCAACAGTCCCCTACTCAGCCATGCCTGACTCTTGCCTTCTGTACTGGTTTAAAGGTAAACCGGCAGGAGAAATTAACCCAACTCAAGAGATTATAAATCAGAATTATAATTTAATAAAAATAATACAATAAATACAATTATACAGATGAACAATTGGTTTTAACACACAAAACCCCAGATGTATAACCCGTTGGCCCCCATTCTGAGCCCCACACGGTCTCCCTGAGTCCAAAAGTAAAAGGAGAGGAAAAACCTCTTGTTGCGAGTGATGGTCGCAGTCTGGTCAAGAGTGGTGGTTGCAGTCTGGTCAAGAGTGGTGGTGACAGTCTGGTCAAGGTTCTGGTCCTCCTCTGGATCCCACGAGTGGTACCAAAAGTCCCAAGACCCCAAGATTATATACACTCAGGTTTGGGCCAGAATGCCCAGCACCTCCCCCAGGGTGGGGAATTCCACAATGGGTGATTGTGAGTTGTGGGTGTGAGGACAGGAACATCCTCCTATGTCACAGACCTCTTAATGCTGCAGGCAGGCAAGCGAGCGGGAGAGAACCACACACACATCCACAAGATGCAAGTTCAAATCCAGTTTTATTATTGTTAGGCTGTACAATTTATATTATTCTGAGTCCTGTCCACACGAACACGAGCACAGCACGCCATCACGATTGGTCAGCACGCGCTGTCCACGCGCCCTAGGTAACCCACCGATTTGTGGTTTTGAAGACCACATTTGCATACGGTTTCCGTTATCACTGTTTTTCCCATCCTGTTTCTGCTGACTCCTGCATTCCTGCAGCAGCAAGCCGTTTCTTGTTTATCTTACCGTTACCTCCTGACCTTTTCAGAACTCAGAATAATCATGCAGAATTGCTAAGGCCCCGACATCTTAACACCCAGCTTTATAGCCTGAGGGGTCAGGTGTGCTCTGGGCAGCTTCTGCAAATGGTCTATTGTTAACAGTTTCTGGAAAATTACATAGAGAGTGTAGAATACACAGTTTGGGTTACACCCATACAGTGATGAACTGGTCCCAGCTGCTCTAACTGGGACACCTTCCTTGCCCAATTTCTTACTCCTGGGCATTGCCAGCTCTTGTGCTCTATGGAAGACTTCCTTAAAGATCTGCCAGCTGTGTTACACTCCCTTGTTCCTGAGGGCAGTCTCCCAGGGGATCCCACTGACTATCTCCTTGAACAGCTGGAAGTCTGCTTTCCTAAATTTCAGTGGCCTAACTTTACTCCTTGCCTGACCCATATCCCTCAGGACTGCAAACTCCACCAGTGCATGATCACTGCAGCCCAGGTTGCCTCCAATCTTGATATCCCCAATTAGCTTGCTTACACTGGTGACTGTCAGATCCAGTATCGCATCTGGTAGGGCTGCCTATTACCTGACTCAAGAAATTATCCTCCATGTATTCCAGGAGTCTCCTGGATTGCCTACAGCTCACTGTGCGATTCCCAGCAGATATTGTGATGGTTGAAGCCTCCCAGCAGGACAAGAGCCTGTGAGTGCAATGCCTCTTGTAACTGGAGCAAGAAGGCTTCATCAGTAGGCTCTCCTTGATTCCACTTGCAATGATTTTGTTTATGATAATTCACTTGCATGTTCCCTTCTAGGAATTGTCATTGCCTTCCAGAAGGGAGGTTAGGGCTGGTCCCCTCGCAGTGATAATTATAATCAGACCTGTCAGCCTTCACACAGTCACTTGCATTTAGGAGGATTTTTCCTGAAACCAGTGCTACTTCTTCGGGAAAAATAGTCATAATTTTTTCTGCTAATCTTTGATGGCTCTCAGCTTTGAAAGCATGGAAAGGAACAAAATGACTGCCAGATGCAGTTAAAAAACTGTCTGTTTGTCCTACTGTAGAGCTCTGTAGAGACGGGGAGTGGGCAGATAGTCTGGGATATGTTGAGGGGTTTTATTTGGTTGTGACAACTCTTCAGGTGTGCAGGGGACACAAAACAGTGCTTTTCCCAATGGCAATGCTCACAGAAACTACTTCTGCAGACCCACTAGATGAGGACTTCAGGTGACAGGTGGCTGTTGACAGTGGTACCCTCTCTCCCTGCTGTTTTGGTCAGCCATCTCTGCCCATGTTGAATGGCTTGGAAGCAGAACTGGACAGAGAAGTGGCTGTGGTTGGTGCTGGAGGCAATGGCTGGCATCCAGGGATGGTCACAGTGTAGGATCAATGGACCCACTACCACCACAGTACAGCAGTGTAGGTATAGGTACTTTCAGAAGAATTTGAACTCCTTTCGCTTAGGAAGCCTTTTTCCCTTTCCCTTCTGTATTTCAGAGAAAGTTGCAGGGAAAGCTGTGAGTGAGCCCTCTCTCTGTCTAGTATGCAGGAGACATAATGTTAACAGACCTACAGGGCCTCCTCAGGCCGGAGAGGGCATGGGAGAACAGAGAGAAGACAAAAGTGCCCTGGAAGAGCATGGGAATTTGCCTTTCCCCTGAAGCCCGGTGCTGTCCTGCAACACTGTGAGGTTTTTGAAAGATTTAGTGTCCTTGCCTCTGAAATAAACCTCTTTTGAATCCTTTCTACTGCCTTGGCATTTTTTGGGAAATACCTGCATATATTTTATTTTACAAGCAGTGACCAACTGTCCAATGTGGTGGTGTTGGGTAGGATGTGGTTCAGTATTTTATTCATCCCAGGATGTTAGAAAATTGTACCCCCTAGTGTTATTCACCCGGAAACACATTACCCCATTTATTAGATCTCCCCCTAGTTTCACTTCATTATTCCTAGTGATATGCTAATAAGCCCCCTTCCTTAGGTTTTTGCTTTTTGCTAGTTTAAAGGGAAAAAAGAAGTAATTTTTACCATTTCATTAGTCTAAATGAGTGTCTTCATTTAAAGAAAATGTATGCCAGGGAGGCGGGACCTCTGATGGAATAGAAACCTGCAGGAAGCAGGTGGGGGTCCATGCAGTACGTCCTTAACCAGAGAGACGGGGCAATGGTGGAAACTGTTGTGCCTTTTATTCTTCCCAGTTATCATGGGACCCTTTGTTCCCGGGAATCCCATCCCCTCCACCGCTCGCCCCCCATCCACTTCCTTGGCAGCCGCTGTAGGTTTGAATTAGCCTCCTTTTAATCTTAATGGCCAATATGATTCTTCAACCTCCTCGATAAGTGAGCATAAAGGAATTCTCATTTATTGCTGACTCTGCACATAGGTAATGGTTGTGCCAAAGTTTGATCTGGCTGCTGTGGCCACTTTTGGAAGGAAGAAAGGACAGGATGGACACATATTTGTAAATCACAGAGTCACAGAATGACTGAGGTTGGAAAAGACCTGTAAGATCACTGAGTCCAACCTTTGACGGATGACCACCTTGTCAACTAGACCATAATACTACGTACCATGTCCGGTCTTTTCTTAAACACCTTCAGGTATGGTGACTCCACAACCTCCCTGGGCAGCCCATTCCAATGCTTGACAACCCTTTCAGTAATGAAATTCTTCTTGATGTCCACCCTCAACTTCTCCTGGCACAGCTTGAGGACATTTCCTCTTGTCCTGTTGTGAGTTGCCTGGGACAAAAGGCCAACCCTCAACTTGCTACAACCTCTTTTCAGGTAGTTGTAGAGAGCGATGTCTCCCCTCACCTCAATGTCTTTCTTGAAGTAAGGGGCCCAGAACTGAACACAGTACTAGAAGTGTACCCTCACTGGTGCTGAGTACAGAGACACAATCACTTCCCTATTCCTATAGTCAATTCTTCTCAAACTAAAGAGCTTGTTTTCAGCTTCTTGTATCTCAGAGGCACCCATGGAAACAGACTTGCTTTGCCTTGGGCAGCTCAGCACAGAAGTTCCTATGGGATATCTTACAATCCTCCAATGTAGCATGGTTAGAGCAATTGGCAAGTACTTGAGGTGGGATGCTTTTTTGGGGGTATGCAATTTTAATTTGCAAACATTGAAGATGCAGTATCAGGCAGATGACAGCAGTGTGGTATGGAAAAAGGAGGACAGTAGTTTATTTATGAAGTTAAGTTGCCCACATGCAATATCTTTGTCATTTTAAACACATGACATCTGGTTCTTTGCAATTATTCTTACATGCAAGTGGCATTAATCTTGAAGAAGAGTGATTTCACAAACCAGAAAAAGATTATTGTAATAACAAAATTTTGTAAAGTAAAATATTGGCAGGTATTATCCCCCAAAATGCCAAGGCAGTGGAAATGTTGCCTAAATGGTTGTGGGGAAAAAAAGACTCCAAGCCAAATTAGGTAGGAGATAAGGATACAAAGGCTTTAATGAGCCCCCAGGCTTCCAGGAAATACCACCTCGGCTCTCAAATACAGGTATTTTCAGTTTTTATAATGATTTTCACCCATCCACCACCACCCAGGTTCTGCCCTCACCACACCTCTTGGGAATTGGGTCTGGGGGCATTTTGGGACCCCCTCTTCTTCATCTTCCTCTTCCTCAGAGCACTTAATGTTCTTGGAGGCCTTCCAGAACTCTAGGCCTGAAGGTTGTTGCGTCTATGGCTGTATCTTCTTGCGTAGATTTTAGGGTGTTGTCTACAATTCTACCTTGAAAATGAGACTAAACAGGCCAGTGGAATTTAGGGGAATTGATATGGGAATGAGTAACAGGGTTTGCTATGTGTGGTTGGTGTGTTAAAGGGTAAAGGGATAATGTATTGCTACTTCTAAAATCTACATACACTATATAACGACTTATAAAATCTACAAAATTAAAAAAATCAAAACTCCAAGCTATCAGTCCCCCCTTTAGAGACTGGACAAAACTCAAAGATTTTGTCCAATCTCTACTACTTACATCTAATCCTTTTCAAAAGAGATGACCAACATCTACAACATTGGTTCATGCAATGAGCTATTATAGAAACACTAACTATGTACATTACCAATAGAAACAGTTGTTTTATCCAGGTTCAGTTCAGTAACCA
Organism: Myiozetetes cayanensis; assembly: GCF_022539395.1. NCBI lineage: Eukaryota > Metazoa > Chordata > Aves > Passeriformes > Tyrannidae > Myiozetetes > Myiozetetes cayanensis. The sequence continues at coordinate 66,233 of NW_026088097.1, forward strand.
TGAAGTAAGTTTGTGGAGAGTGTCTCCCAAACCCAGTGAGACATTATCCAGAGATACCTGATGTAGAATTTTGGTTTGGTTCCAAATTGCAGCCAAATTCATAGTTCAAATTCAGCACTCACTTTCACAAAGAATATTAGGTGCATTTTACTAAAACCAAATGTAAATTAGGCTCTAAACTTAATTCATAGTTACCGACTGTACAGATAACATGCACAGTAGAAACAGTCTATGCCACATCTCCGTCTGAGTCAGGTCCTGCTTTGCTGCTTGTTCCAGGAATTGAAGCTTTCTTAACTCTGGAGTAATGAAACTAGGGTCCTTTGCCAGCAACTTTGACGGCAGTGATGCAAGTCAGCAGGACTTGGAAAGGTCCTCTCCACTTGACCCACGGCAGGTCATTGTCCCACCATTTGATGTAGACCCAGTCTCCTGGTTGGAATTGATGAGCAGGGGTGTCCAATTCTATGGGTCTGGAAAGCTCGACGAATTTCTGGAGCTTCTGTAAAGTAGAACCTAAATCAATTAAATACTTCTGTAAATCAACTTTCCCTCTCATGTGAATGTCCCCTGGAATGTGCGGAGCTTGGTATGGTCTTCCATACAATATTTCATAAGGACTTATGTTATCCCTCCACCTTGGCTGAATGCGAATCCTCAGCAGAGCTAGGAGGCAAAGCCTGAACTCATGACATGGATATTTCCTGACAAATTTTACCAATTTGCATTTTAAGAGTGCCATTCATGCATTTGACTTTGCCACTTGCCTGAGGTCTATAGGGAGTGTGGACGTCCCAAACAATTCCTAGGACACAACACACCTCCTTCACTATTTCTACAATGAAATGTGTCCCTCTGTCTGATGACATTCCCAGAGGAACCTCAAATCTTGGAATTATGTGATTAAGTAAAGCTTTTACCACCTCTCTTGCTGTGTTAGTACGACATGGGTAAGCTTCAGACCATCCACTGCAAGTGTCAACCAGTATCGGTATGTATTTGTACCCCTCTCTTGGTGGTAACTCAGCAAAATCTATTTGCCAATAATCTCCGGGAAGGTTCCCAGCCTTTGTTACTCCTAGCACCACCCTCTTGGTTGTATTAGGGTTGTTCTGCTTGCAGATTTCACAATTACTATGGATTGCACGACTTCAGTCATACCTGTCCCTATCACTACCTTCTTCAGGTGTTTTAGAAGGTTCTCTATTCCCCAGTGGGTAGCCTCATGTTCCCACAGAGCTATTTCCCTTAGGAGTGGGGGTGTGACCACAACCTGTCCTGTTGGTGTAACAGCCCACCCACTTTCTTTGATTTCAACTTTAAAGGATTTAATTAATTGGTGGTTCTTCTCATCATATTTTGGGGTGTATCCTGTCAAATCTATTTCTTTTTGTGGTACTACTGCTAGAATGCCTTTTTCTGCAGCCCCTTTTGCAACCTGGTCAGCAAAATGATTTTCCAATTCAGGAATTGTTTTCCCCTTCTGATGAGCTCTGCAGTGCATAATAGATACCTTTTCTGGCTTCCAAATACTTTGAAGGAGGGCATGGATTTGGTTGGCATGTTTAATCCCACTGCCTTGGGCAGTTAATAGCGCGCTCTCTTTCTACATGGCTCCATGGGCATGTACAACACTGAATGCATACTTAGAATCTGTCCAGATATTCACTTTCTTACCTTCGCTCAGCTCTAGAGCTCTTGTCAGTGCAATCAGTCCTGCTTTTTGGGATGACACATCAGCAGGCAAGACCTTTGCCTCGATTACCTCGTCTTTGGTTGTCACAGCATACCCTGTCATCCGTTTTCCATCCTGCATGAAGATGCTTCTGTCTGTGTACAGTTCCCAGTCTGAGTTTTCCAGAGGCACATCTTTCAGGCCTGGTCTGCTGGAATAGGTCTCCTCTATGGTCTGCAAACAGTCATGCTCAGGCATACTGTCAGTCAATGTTGAGGACAGAAACATAGCAGGATTTACAATAGATGTTGTTTTCAGGGTAACATCATCCTGTTCCAACAACACAGCTTGGTACTTGAGCATTCTACTAGGGGACAGCCAGTGGCCCCCCTTTTGCTCAAGCACAGCTTGGACTGCTTGGGGTACATACACGACAATGCACTGTCCCAGGGTGAGTTTCCAGGCCTCTTGGATCAAGATAACAGTTCTCTACAATTCTACCTTGGAAATGAGACTAAACAGGCCAGTGGAATTTAGGGGATACGATATGGGAATGGGTAACAGGGTTTGCTATGTGTGGTTGGTGTGTTAAAGGGTAAAGGGATAATGTATTGCTACTTCTAAAATCTACATACACTATATAACTACTTCTAAAATTTACAAAATTAAAAAAATCAAAACTCCAAGGTATCAAAAAGGATTAAAAAAGGTTTATTTTGGATGCAAAGACACCGAAAATTTGCAAAGAAAAATTCTGCACCAGCAGTGAGAGCATTGGGTCTGAGAAAGTAACCCCTCTTGATCTTTTCCAGACTTCTTATTTTCTCTGGCCTCCCTCCTCCAGCTTCAAGGCAGGCACAGCCTGTAACATCGTAAGGGTTTATCTCTCCTCTACCAGAGAGAGAGAGAGAGAGAGACTGCTGTGTCGTTGTTTGTGAGGACGACCAAGTAAATAAAACTTGGCATTCTATGATGATGGCCTAAATTCAGTTTTATTGCTTCATCTAGAATATTACATCTAGTTCTTCACACAGCTGCACTCACACACCATCTCCTGTAGAATCTTACATACTAACACTATTCTTAGCTCTATTATCTATATTTACCACTAGCCTTCATGTATGATTGGATGTTCACCTCTTATTTACATTCTTTTTCATGCTGCTAGGCACTGCGGCCTTGCTGCATCCTCCGACAATTACCCTTTTTTTGTATTTGTGCCACAGAAATTGCCTGGGTCGTCCTTTGCAGGGCCCTTTGCAAACACGACACCAAACATGGCAACATCAGTAGCACAACTACAACAATAAGGAAGACAAGTAACCTTGTCTTGACTATAGGCAAAAGTCATCCCAATAGTTCCCATTTACCAACAGACCATTTAGTCAATCCTGACCAGCATTAACTGGCAATATCTTCAATATCTGCTTCCAATCATTGAAGGTCAGCATGCATCAGCTCACCGTAATTAAATCTATATAACACATTCTCTTAAAATCTTAACACTCATAAAGTATTTTAAGTTCACACACATAGATATCTACGCAGCTTTTTTCACTCATACAGCTTTTTTTCCCAGTCATTCACAAGGTGGCCACCTCAATCATCCTTCATTCACACATAGTTAGAATTTTTATTATATTTTGCATTTCAACCACAGATCTCAGATCCCAAGTATTGCTGGCTGTGTGCTTCTCAGTCTGCCATCTGGGGTGGTGATGTTCACCAACTCCACCTGTCCTGAAGAGGAATCAATACAAGGAACAAAAAACCCTAACAAACCTATATGAGATTCATTTTTGATCCAGGACCTGTTTATGTGCATGCATTCTCCTCCCCCCCTTTTCCCCCTTTTTTTTGTTTTGAAAATATGTTTGGTGTGTAAAATGGTTTCTTGACAATAATTTGATCTCTGAGTGAGTTAGCCTTGCTTTAGAATACCAAAAGCTATGCAGCACAACAGAAATAATGTCAGGTGAACTGAAATGTATCTTCACATAATGCCAGAAAGGGGGAAAAGAAAAGAAGGAAGGTGTAATCTGCAATTACAAAATCACAGTAACCAAGTAACCAGGACCAATTATAGATCTCTTAAACCTTTAACTATTCCCCAGTAAGTTCCACTTCTCTGTCAACTCCCTTTCCTGTTTTTTTTTTTTTTTTTTTTGAATCAGCTGCAGTTTCAGTGCCAAACCCTGCAGGTCTGGCTCCTCCGGGACCCCCCTCAGCGTCCCCCGCTCTGGCTCGGAGTTTGCAGTGCCCCGGCTCTGCAGCCCCCCGCGGCCGCATCAACAGCGGCCCCACCCCCGCTCTGATCCCAGCACGGTTCTGCATAGTTGTTTCGCTCTGTGCTGACTCGCCACACCGCTGTTGTCTCCGTGCCCTCTGGATGCTGGTACCTCCTCCAATGTCTGGAACGTAGTAAACTCTCAGTTTCTATCCATCTGCCTCTTCCAGTTGTTTCCACTGTTAACAAAAAAGCTCACAAACCTTTCCTATTAATAGTTCAGTCAGCTTTAAGTCGTTATCGTGGCAGAAACACATGAGAGCAGTCAGACAATTTTGCAGAGGGTTTGCGTGGGGAAAAAATGAGGGCTTAGCTTCAGGGCTGTAGCCGGTCCACCATTCCACAGTAGGCCTCAAACCTGTGACCTTGGGATTCAAAGTCCTATGTTTTACCAACTGAGCTATCCAAGCTCCTTTGAGATTAGGTGTGCTCCCTTCATGCTAGCCAGGTTCCCTACAACTAACACAGCAGCAGCAACAGCCCTAGGGAGCTCCTGCGTTTGAAAGGTTTCAGACACCATTCTCACATAAGCTTTTGTTTTTCAATCTTAGAGTAGCAATACTTAACTCCGTGTCTTCTATCTGTGAGTGACTGTTGTGATGAAACTATAACTTGCAAAGCAAACATAGTTTTGCCTCTTGTTCAAGTTAAAACATTTTTAAAAGTTCAAAGAATGTTGTGGGCGGGCTTTACGGAATTCTACAGTGAATAGGTGCTGTCCTTTGTAGAGTGCGCGGCACGGAGGGGGAAGTGGGGTGGAGGGGGGAGGAGGTTCCGGGCCTCTGCCTTCCTTTGTCTTCCAGCAACCCTCCATCTTGCCTCGTCCCCCGTCTCTGCTCGTCTTCAGGACATGCTGCGGGGGGAAGGGGGAGCAGGACAGTTTCGATCGCGATCTGAGGCGACCCGTCTTCAGCACAAACTGCGGGGGTGCTAGTCCATGTTGCCGCTTCGCAGTGCCGCTTCGCTGTGTCCCCCCACCCCGCACCGGTGCAAACCCCGCTCAGAACAGCCATTTCTTTGAACTTCACGTCGTGAGTGGCCATTATCAGCATCGTCACGCTGTCTAAGCAGCGCATTTCAAGCGCCAACCATGTGCTTCTATCCGGACTCTGGTCCCATCACACCCAAAGTTCCCAGTGGCTCACCTGCCTCAGGTGTCAAGAAATCTCAGGTCCGGATCCATCTTTCACTTCACCAGGCTTCGTCCTCGCTGCACCTCAACTTGCGGCCTCAATTCCTCAGGGAATTATCTCCAATCCCTCGACAGGGATCAAGTCCAATTTTTGACTCCATATCAGGGTGGGAGTCTCATCGGTATTGTGTCGTGGTCCCTCGTGGTCCGTAACACTCGGAGGTCACCATTTGCCGTTGTTTGTGAGGACGACCAAGTAAACAAAACTCAACATTCTATGATGATGGCCTAAATTCAGCTTTATTGCTTCATCTAGAATATTACATCTTGTTCTTCACACAGCTGCACTCACACACCATCTCCTGTAGAATCTTACATACTAACACTATTCTTAGCTCTATTATCTATATTTACCACTAGCCTTCACATATGATTGGATGTTCACCTCTTATTTACATTCTTTTTCATGCTGCTAGGCACTGCGGCCTTGCTGCATCCTCCGACACTGTTGCTTCCTCTCTGGGGCACAGGAGGGAAAGAAACACTTCCCTGTCCTTAAAAAAGGGGTTTCTTCTTAGGTAGAAAGTCTCCTTAAGCAACATTTAATTAAGTTCTAATTTTCCCGTTACAAATTCTTCTGAAAAGGGGATACCTATTCCTACAATTTAGAGTCATACACTTCCCTTCTTCTGGCTGGAAAGAGATCATCTTCGGCAGGAAAAAAAGAAGGACATATGTTACCCAATGTCTTAGGCTGCATCTGTCTTAAGCAAGTTAAGAAGTGTCTGGGAATGTTCATGGGAGTGTGACTGGGTATACTCAAACTACTAGACCAGTCCTTGGTACATTTTTGGGCCATGACAGCTAACAAGATCTTAAGTCGTTCCTAAGCATTGATCAGGGTTCATCCCAGTGAGCTGTTTGCATTTAGCTACTGCATTAGGGAAGTTAAGATATACAAACTGCTCTGTGCCAGTTGACCTCAATGCCTGGGAATATTTCTGGGCACATTTAATTTACTAGTGGATGAAGAGGCTTAGGTTCAACTGAGAAACTGGACTTCATCATCCTAAACTCCATTTGTCAGCAGTGGGAAATCAGAGCCACCATTAGAGGCTGATTCAACCTCCTTTGGTCCCGACTTCTCCAAATTGTAGATAGTTGCTAAGGCAGCTAAGCCTACAGGGTTCAACACGCTGGTAGCAGATAAAAGGCTACTTAATCCCAGAAAATGGTGCATTTCCTGCATATTTACAAGTCACCTCCCCTGCCTCTCCAAGCTCAGATAAAAGGGATATGAAGTCATTGAGGTGTTCTTTCCCACAACAGTGAGTCCCACCCATTATTTTTCTTTCTCCCTCACCATTGGGAGGTTCCTTTTTCAATAGGTTCCAGCCATGGTGTTCTACATAATTTCCTTTTAATTGTTTGGCATTTGATAGTGAAATGTGTCCTTTGGAGACAATTGTAGACATAATAAAACAGCTCATGGAAGGATACAGCATTATGTCTTTCTAATATAAATAAACCCTTTGTTTGATAAAGTTTTGAGTCCCCCCTAATACAAATATACATATAGATATATATGTATATATATTTTTCCCTACTGAATCAAAAACCTCAGTGAAAAAATATAACTTTGGTTCAACTACTGGAATCAAAATGTAATGTTTCATTATCTTTTCTTTCATTGAAATCTGTTCATACACAAGATGATCTAAGACTTGTTTAAACATATTTAAAAAGGCATTTTCCCTTCAAGAATACCTCAAGTGTTTGATTGCAGTGGGAATGAAATTATTGGTTGAATTTGGCACATATTTGTGAACATGATCTTAATCTGCAGGTTTCAGGGGAGAAGGTATTTTCTTCAGGTATTTCAGTAAGTGATATAAGTAAATTATATTTTGGACATGTTAAAAATGTTCCATTTTAGACAAAAGAAGCAATATCCCAGTTGTGTCACTAAAATTCAATGCCCTGTGTTGCTTGTTAACAACTGCACATTTATTGTTTCAATGTCCCAGTTTGCTATCAAGTATCAATGTACTGCTACATATCAAATAATCAATAGTTCTACCTGTTGAGTATGCCCTGGAAATACAACATTACTGTTAATACTGATCTACACAGCAGAAATCAAGGCATCAAACTTTGCAGGCATTACTTGCTAGCAATCTGCCTTTTACTTGCAGAGTAACTGGCTTGAAAATTACTGTTCCCCAGGGACCAATGTTGTTTTCGCACCCTCTTTCCACGTATCATAATGAGCATGAACATAAACACAAGGGTGTCAGGGCCCAGGTGACCTGCAGATATGGTGCAAATAATTTCATTTCAGCTTTCTGTGGTTTCTGGGTGCAGCAAACCAGCTGCAAAGAGCGCTGATAAAATCAAGCTGCAACAGTTTCAGTATCCGCCTCTAAGGGTACAGCACAACAGACTGGTTGGACAAAATAATCAGTGTCCCAGTGTACCACAAAGATGCTTAGAGGGCTGGAGCACCTCTCTTATGAATAAAGGCTTAGACAGTTGGGATTCTTCAGCCTGGAGGCAAGAAGGCTCTGGGGAGACTTTATTGACGCCTTTCAGTGCCTAAAGGGGCTACAAGAGAGCTGGAGAGGGACTTTTCCCAAGGGTATGGAGTGATGGGACAAGGGGAACGACTTCAAACTGACAGAGGGCAGGTTCTTTGCTCTCCTGTCCTCTCCAGTGCTGCCAGGTTTCCTTGGGAGTAAGAAAATTTGATGCTCCCCATTTCCATGTGTGTGTTCACATACACCTCTGTGAGTTTGATGGTCTTCCTTGTATCTGTAATGGCTTTGCAATGAAGCTGTGAATGAAAGTTTGGCAGACTGGTTTTACAGTTGTCAGTTTTCCCAGAAACAGTCCTGAATTTTATTAATATATAGGCATGATTTCCTATAAGCTCTTTTCAGATTTTACTAGATCCATATAAATTCATTTAGCATTTTTATTATGTGCCACCAAAATTACTTGGCACAGATCTCTTCATATAGGAATACTATAGTTCTGGTCTCTCGTGTTTGAGCAACAGCAGCACTGTACAGTGCTACTCTTTCTTTAGTAAGTAGCTCTGCTTTGATAATAAGAGTACTGAGGAGATAGTAACTTGGACCTGAGAAGAGCATAACTTCAGCGAGCATAAGTGAGGAGATGCAGGCATTTAGGGGGGAATGGCTACACCATGCCACCATGGCTACGAAAACGTGCAGGACAATAATGGAAGTGTAAAAGCAGGACCCTCACATGATTGGAAGAAGTTCATGAGAGCCCCTGACAAGGTGAGAGAGGAAAATGTTTTTCCTTACACATCTTAGGAAGAGTGAATCAGGAGAAATGGTTCCCTCTTCAGTGCCTCACTCCTCTTTTTGGGAAGGTGACCTCATCTCTGATTCAGTATTGTCATGACTCTCTGTGCTACCAACTTAGTTTTATCATCTAGGTGTCTTTTACCCATATTGTCAGAGGTCCCCTTGCTCCCAAGGAGCAAATTTATCAGCCTTATCCTTCATCTGAGAGCTTCAGCTTATATCCTGCATGGAAAACCATTTAGCACTGGTGAGATCAAGCTCAAGACAATGTCTTGAGAAGTCTATGTGAGGAACAAGATGCATATTATCTTACTGTGAGGAATCAAGGTTAGATTTGAAGTGCTCAGAGCAGAGTTTCAGGGGAAATGCAATGCAAGGCTCATTATCTACTGGCATTTCCTAACTTCATATAAAAAAATTACATTTCTGCACTTTTTCAGAGGGAAGAAACAAAATTTCAGACACTCATCCAGGAGCAGGTATGACTTGCAGTTGCTCAGGGTTGCTACTTGGCAAGAACATGAAGTTATGACTGAAGTTTTCATCAGTTTTGACTGTGTACTATCAAGAAAAGGAGGTGATGCCATGGTTGCAAGCTCTTCAAAACATTTCCCCCTCCAGCAGTATCCCCTCTTCTCTGTACAACCTCAGCAGCTTACTTCATCTGCTTCAACTGAAATCACAAATGATGTAATCATATTTTTTCTTCCATTAGATGGTGAGTAAATGGCCATTTCTGCCTTTATCTCCTCTGTTAGATAAAATCCCCCAAAATGCCACCAGTGAAGTTCAGAGGTCATTGGTGACTTTAAAATCCTTTCCAATTGCCTTGGATCAAACCCAAATGCAATAAAAATCAATGTGAGAGTTGAGGCCAAGAAACCAAGAGGATGTCTCCAAGGCAGGCAGCTTGTTGGTTTCAGAGTGTTTCTGGTAGCCATCTGCTCATCTGAATTTGAGGATATGATGCTTTTAGAAGTAAGAGAAAAAAACAGTCTGCCACAGTCTTCAGATATTTTATTTGATAACAACAGTCTCTTTTTTTATGCCCATTTTCTTAGAGTCTCAAGAATGTCCTGTTTTGCAATCAAATTATCATTAGGTGTTTACAGTGCTGAAATACCATGATGTGCAATTAGACTCCCACGATGGCATCTGCATTATTTGTTTGCCCCTTGATTCTTACCCAGAGGCTCTTAATTGTGCCATTTCTAACTGTGGGCTCCATACATTCTAACCCTTCTATAATATACAGTGCTACCCCTCTGCCTCTTCTGCCCTGCCTATCCCTCCTGAAGAACCTGTAACTATCCCATCAGGACATTCCAATCACAGGTGTCATTCCACCAGGTTTCACTTATGCCAATGATGTCAAATCTCTTGGACTGGCCAAAGCTTTGAGCTCCTCTTGTTTGTTCCTCGTGTTGCGTGCATTGGTATAGAAGCATTTCAGGTGTGGTTCATTGTAGCCAACACCTCATGAGGCAGATTGAGGGATCCCATTTTGTCTGTGGTCAGCCCCACCGCTGCTTTCCACTGCCTTTTTGACCTCTGGTTCAACAACCTACTTTCTGCCATTTTTTTCTTTTTCTACTACTGGCACAGCCACCACCACTACTACAGCAGCATTGGGGGATTTTGGGGAGACAGTTGACCTTTGTGGACTTCTTCACACATCACCCACCAGGCATGGCAGCAGCTTTGCCCTGGCTCCATTGTGATCACATGACCACTCTGGGACTGCACTGTTGCCTTAGTGATGCACAGAAGAAAGAATTATTTTTGGTGACATTTTCTCTGTTATTGTTTGGTTAATGTTTTGTTATCTGTTTTTAGTACAAAACTGTTATTAATTTCTACACTTTGCTCGAAAGTGTCATACTTTCAAATTTACAGTAATTTGGAGGCAAAGTTTTCTATTCCATTGGATGTTCTGCCTCCTGGCATACGGAGGTCAATGAAACTAAGACAATTCCAGGGGAGGCAAGAAACTGGAACCGTTTATTGGACTTATGTCCCAGTTTAAATGAGACAAAGGTCTTTTGCTGCGGATGAGTTAGGAGAAAAGACCCAAATTTCTCTCTCCAAGCAATTATAAATACAAAATTAAAAGGCTCCAATTGAAGGAAAAGAACAAATTATGGAAAAGGAAAAATAACAGCCCTTTATTAAAAGGTATGTGTGTATTAACAGAAACACAAAAAAACCCCAAGTAAAACAACCAAACAATACTCCTATACCCACAAGTAATCCCCTTCAAAAACAAACCGATAAACCGGCAAAAGGAAAAGTAAACAGTTCAATTTTGTGCCCTTTGGTGCAATTCCAACCACAGTCAGCAGGGGGTGCTGTCGGGTCACTGGAGATGTAGAACATGTAATGTCTGGTGCCCGCCACCAGGTGGCACTGTGAGATCCCTGGTTGCTGCCACGGGGGGAGAAAGACAACACCCTCCAGGGTATGTTGGAGAAAAAAACAAAACAAAACTCGGTTTCCCTTCCCTGCCCACACTGGGAAAGGGGGGGGGGAGGGAAAATGAAAAAAACAGCAACAAAACAGAAAGTTCTTACAATGGAAGAAAACTCATGATCTTCAGCTGGTCAGAATTCGCTTCAGGCAAAAACTCCAGCTAGCAATGGCTCAGGGCAGAGAGAGACAGCAGCAAGCTTCTCCTCCTACGATGTGTACTGTATTGTGTCCCCAGCCCCAGCCACCAAAAATTCCTCCTCCCCTGTTGCCCAGGAGATGAGAGAGAGAGAAAAAAAGTGCAGTTCCTTATCTGCCCCATTTCCTAGGAGACTAGGAAGTTATGGGCCATTAGTGAGAGAGTCATCTTTTTTGTTCACCTGATAGCTCTTAATGGCTCTGGCACACGTGGCAGGGGGAAGGGAAAAAAATCCAAGAAATTAGTAGAACCATGACAACTTACAAGTTCATTTTTAAAGGGTTTGGGGTTTACATATTCAACAGGGGGTGGAATTATTACAATTTATTACAAATAGGGGGTTTTGGGAATGACATAAGGGGAAAACACAGGTTAACAAATTTGGGTCTTAGCAATTGCCTCATGGGGAAAACCCCACTTTATCTTAGGTGATTTTACAGGGGGGTACAAGCATGGGATGCAGGGATTCAGGGAACACAAAGGGAGAGATAAGGTACAACAGGTTTTCTGCATAGGTTTGATGAAATCAAGGTGTGGACTCTGGGCTGAAGCAGGGCAATCAACATCTGATGATATCTTGTTTGCTTCTCAAATTGAGGTTTTTTCCCCAACTGTCGTAGCCCAAGGCTTTCTACAAAGTCCACTCAAATCCCTCTCTGCAGATATCATATTTTGGGATCCAACAATGGCATGCATTGTCTTTAAACTAAGACAATAATTGGAACCCAATGTAGGGCACGAGAGGAAAAATAGAAATGGAATAACAGGTTTGAGTAAGCCATTTGTGTATTGGATATAAACCCCCTCAGACATCATGTTGTTCGTCTTATTCATGCTTTTTTGGCATGTATTCCTGCATACGTATTTTCTATTTATAGGTGGTTATCTCGAAGCAGGTTCTATAACCAGGGCAACTGTGGCTATTCTTCAGTTCATAACTTGGATCCATGCGGTGGTAAATTCAATGCCTATAAGTCTCGTTTGGAACGTGTTTTCAGGGCTATATTACTATCACAACCTAAGCTGTTATCCCTGGGGCTTTAGTGATAATGGCATCCAATCTGGGGGAGAAACTCAGGGGAGTGTTTTTTCCCAACTCTTCACCCATTTCTCCTTCAGGTCCACTACAATGACAAACAGTAAGGGTTGGATAGGGAGGGGGACTCCAAGCTAGAGGGTTTCCCTTTAGTCCTGGAGGGGAGCGTGCCCTCCCCCTCCCCTTTCACCACGAGGTCTCCATAGCCCCAGCAGAGACCACAGGACAGTAGCATCAGGGAGAGAGGCAGAGAGAGAGTTTATTGTTTTGGATAGCAACTTAAATAGCTCTTGGGGGTGTTATAAGTTACTTTTTCTCTGGAATTTTGAAGACGGCAAAAATACCTGCAGGACAAAGAAATATAGCAAGAGATTTTTATTGCAATGCTGGGTACCCATTTCCAGCATTGGGTGCACCTTTGAATCAAACAAAGAGCACACTGCTGTTTGAAAACCGCACATTTTGTACCCTTTGATATCAGTTGTTGAATATTCATTTTACTGTCCGCTTGTTGCCTTAAAAGGTAATTTCTCTGCTTTGGAAGTGGGTGTTATCTTTTGGCTGGTTGTAACATACCTCCCCTGGGCTCATACAGGGGGGTCTTGCATCATCCTCACATTGCAAGGCATGGAGGGTCTCTCTGTGTATCCACATGGCACAGAGGAATACATTTTTATTCATAATTTGTTCCCTGTTCCCGGCCGCGAAAGATTCCCTGGTGAGAGGTCCAGATAGGACCCTTCACCTTACAGTCTCCACGGTACGCCTATAAGTTAGTAAATATACAGAAATAGTTCTTTTGTTAGTACCCTCTGTTCATTTTAATTTGCTTGGAATAAAATCAGTTCCTCAATTTTTCACAGGGGGTTTACAAAGTGACCATTTGGAGTCCTCTAACTTGGAGTCCCCCTCCCTATCCAACCCTCACCGTTTGTCACATGTTCACTTAAACAACATTAAAAACTTCTGCATCCTTTTATATATTGCAAAACTACCACACCACTACAACAGTTTTTGAAGTGCTTAAATTCCGTCTAGATGTTAAGGATACCATATTTTTGGTGATGGTTCTGCCATGTTTATTCACTATGGCCCACTCAGTATTTAGAGAAAGGCTGAGGGGTTTTTGGGTAGCTACTCCAAGATATGCCCCAGAGACTAGGAACACTGTGCAGAAACCTGCCCCAGGGGCTGGGGACACTGCCCAACAGCTTGCTCTAGACATGAACCATCCTGACTTGATGGGGATATGGGAAAAGATAGGTCAAGTGTTGAAGGAATATTCAACCCCAGTAGTTTGGAAGCTCCTCCCTGACCAAACGCAGATTCCTAGTAAGATAGCAGAGTGCTTGAAGGAAAACTGCTCCATCAGGTCCAGAGAGGACCAACTTATTGCAATGTGCTGGACCCTGACCAATGTTTATTGTACAATGGTCTTAACTGTACAGTACCACCTACAGTCAGAGAGGAAGGAAAATAGTGCAGCAGAAAAACCAACGGACGTCATGATTGCCCAGCCTCCAGCCAAACTAGAACAACCACAACCAGCAGCAGTCACCCCTGAGCAAAAGAAAAAGTATAAAACTAAGTTGGTACACCCAGTTAATGAAGACAGAACCTTCACACCAAGTGGAGGAATCAGAGCCCTAAATCATCACTGAGTCCCTATCCTTAGACGTGTTGCGTAATCTGCAAAAAGACCTCACTCGTTGATGAGCCCATATTGACTTGGCTGCTCCACATTTGGGACACCTCTGGCAACGGCACCATCCTGGACAGTTCTGAAGTGAGACACCTAGGATCCCTGCACTGAGATGCAGTTATTGACCAGGGGTTTGTAAAGAATTAAGAACCCCTCAGCCTCTGGAAATGGCTCCTATTGAGTGTGAGGGAGAGATACCTCTGTGAAGAAGATCTGCAGCTGCAGCAAGGCTCCTGGAAGACCATGGAACAAGGCATCCAATGACTCAGAGTTAGCTGTGCTCCATATACTTTTCTTCAACAATGGGCCAGACTCCAGAAGTCCAGACAACCTCAGATGTACGTCCCAGATGTGGTTGAAACTGGCACGACTTGGACCACAGATGTATGCCTACTTCCTAGCCATCCTTCCATGGGGTGAAGTACAAGAAACAGTGGGCGCTATGGCAAGGAAGCTGCAAGCATATGCAGACACTGTTCACACTCCACCCTGAAACCAAGTTGCTTTGGTAGAAAAACTAGCTGAGGACCTCTGGAATTTCAAAGAGGAACTTACCAACAAAATCAAAGACAGACACCAGAGAAGATTAAGGAGAAAAGCTTCCATGTGGCACCAGTGCAAGCCAGAGTTCCCGAGGTCAGAAACAGATGCCTCCCAACTGGAGGGAGGGATTACTCCCCACAAACCAACTTGTGGTACTTCCTACTTGAGCATGGGGAAGACATAAATCGGTGGGACACGAAACCTACCCATGTCCTAGCAGATCAAGTATGGGAACTGAAGGAGAAAGTAAATGCAAAAGGGAAGTCAGCAAGGGTTAATGCAGTGCCAGTTTCATGTGGGCAAGTGTCAAGGCAAAACAGACAGGACTATGACATGTCTGACCCACTAGAAGGTAGGTCTCAGATGTATTCACAGGGAGGTAGGAGTAGCTATGATGACCAAGATTAGAGAAGCCCTGCCTCCAGACAGGGAGAGGAAAGGGACAATAGGGTCTACTGTACTGTGTGGATCCCATGACTGGGAAAAGGGGGATCCCATGACCTGGCACATCAGAACCACAAGAATTCAAGGCTTTTTTCAAGGTTGACACTGACACTCAATGCACTTTAATGCCATCAGGACATATGGGGTTGGAATCTATTTCCATTTCTGGGGTAACAGGGGATTCTCAAGAGCTGACGGTGTTAGAAGCTGAAGTGAACTTGACCAGGAAAGATTGGCAGAAACACCCCATCGTGACTGGTCCAGACTTCCCATGTATCCTGGGCATTGACTATCTCAGGAACGGGTACTTCAAAGACCCAAAAGGACATTGATGGGCTTTTGGAATTGCTGATGTAGAGACAGAAGGGATTAAACAATTGAACACGTTCCTTGGACTGTCAGAAAACCCTTCTACTGTAGGATTCTTGACGGTAAAAGAACAACAAGTACCAATTGCCACCTTGACAGGTCATTGCCGACAGTACCAAACAAATCGAGACTCCATGATTCCCATCCACAAGATGATTCACTAACTGGAGAGCCAAGGAGTGGTCAGCAAGACTCACCCTTCAACAACCCCATTTTGCCTGTGCATTGACCTGATGGAGAATGGAGATTGACAGTGGACTATTGTTGCTAGAATGAAGTTACCCCACTGCTGAGTGCCGTTGTGCCAGACATGCTGGAGCTTCAGTGTGAACTAGAGTCCAAGGCAGCAAAGTGGTGCCACCACTGACATTGTAAATGCATTTTTCTCCATTTCCTTAGTGGCAGAGTGTAGGTCACAGTTTGCTTTCGCCTGGAGGGGCGTGCAGTACACCTGGAACTGATTGCCCCAGGAGCAGACACACAGTCCCACCATCTGTCATGGACTGATCCAGGCTGCACTAGAGAAGGGTGAGTTTTCAAAACATCTGCAGTACCTCAATGACATCTTTGTATGGGGGAACACAGCAGAGAGAAGATCATCCAGATTGTCCTGACAGCCAGTTTTACCATCAGAGTAAGGTCAAGGGACTTGTTGGGGAAATCCACTTCCTGGAAGTGAAGTGGCAGAACATCATATCCAAACAGAGGTAATCAACAAGATCACAGCAATGTCTCCACCAACCAGCAAGAAGGAAACACAAAGTTTCCTAGGTACTGTAGATTTCCGGAGGATGAACATTCCAGAGTACAACCAAATTGTCCTCTCTACTTCATAACACACAAGAAGAATGATTTCCAGTGGGACCCCAAACAGCAACAAATTTTGACCAGATCAAGCAGGAGATTGCTCATGCTGTAGCCCTTGGGCCAGTCAGGACAGGACCAGAGGTGAAGAATGTGCTCTACTCTGCAACCGGGAAAAATGGTCCTTCTTGGAGACTCCTGCAGAAGGTGCCTGAGGGGACTCAAGGCTGACTATTTGGATTCTGGAACTGAGGCTACAGAGGGTCTGCAGCCAACTACACCTCAACAGAGAGGGAGATTCTAGCAGGCTATGAAGTGGTTCAAGAGACCTCAGAAGTGATTGGCATGGAAGCACAGCTTCTCCTGGCACCCTGACTACCAGTACTGGGGTGGATGTTCAGAGGAAAGATTCCCTCCATGCATCATGCCACTGACGTTACATGGAGTAACTTGATCACACAGCATGCCTGAATAGGAAACCCTAATTGCCCTGGGATCTTGGAGATAATCACAAACTGTCCTGAAGGTGAGAACTTTGGTCTGGCAGATGAAGAGGAAGAAAAGCAGGTGGTATGTACTGAGGAAGCTCCACTATACAATCAACTGCCAGAAGAAGAAAAGCGCTATGCTCTTTTCACTGACGGTTCCTGTCACATTGTAGAGATAAACCGAAAATGGAAAGCAGCCATATGGAGCCCCACATGACAAGTTGCAGAAGCTACTGAAGGACAAGATGAATCGAGTCATCTTGCAGAGCTCAGAACCATCCAACTGGCCTTGGACATTGCCAAATGAGAGAAGTGGCTAAGGCTTTATCTCTACACTGACTTGTGGATGGTGGCCAACGCTTTGTGGTAATGGCTAAACAGATGGAAGTAGGCCAATTTGCAACACAAAGGAAAACTCATCTGGGCTTCTGAAATGTGGCAAGACATCACCACCTGGGTAGAGAAGCTAATCGTGAGAGTCCACCATGTGAATGCACATGTGCCCAAAAACCAGGCAAATGAAGAACATCACAACAATGAACAGGCAGATTGAGCTACCTAAGTCAAAGTGTCACAGATACATCTTGACTGACAGTACAAGGGACAGTTGTTTCTAACTCAATTGGCCCATGATGTCTCAGGTCATCAGGGAAGAGATGCCACCTACAGGTGACCACCAGACTGAGAGATGGATTTAACCATGGACACTGTCTCCCAGGTTATCCATGATTGTGAAATGTGCTTCAATAAAGCAGGCTAAGAGACTAAAGCCCCTGGGGTATGGTAGACTTTGGAATAAGTATAGATATGGAGAGACCTGGCAGATTGATTACATCACACTGCCGCAAACCTGTCAAGGTAAGCGCTATGTGCTTACTATGGTAGAAGTAACCACTGAATGGTTAGACACGCACCCTGTGCCTCACACCACTGCCCAAAGCACCATCCTGGACCTTGAAAAACTAGTCCTGTGGCAACATGGCACCCCAGAACAAATTGAGTTTGACAATGGGACTCACTTGAATAACCTAGTTACCACCTGGGCTAAAGAGCATGGTATTGAGTGGATCTATCATATCCCCTATCATGCACTAACCGCTGGGAAGGTTGAATGGTGTAATGGAGTGTTGAAAACTACTTTGAAGGCATTGGATGGGGGGACTTTCAAGCACTGGAATCAGCATTTAGCAAAGGCTACTTGGCTAGTCAACACTATTACCTGAGAGGTATGTTAGGGAAAACAGTTTGGATTAGTCCTGCTTCAAGCAAAGGCAAACACATTTGTGGGATTGTTTTTGCTCAAGGACCTGGTTGCACTTGCTGGGTTATGCAAAAAGATGGATAAACACGATGTATACCTCTAAGGGACCTAATTTTTGGGTAAACTGTCCATAACACTGCTATTGTATATATAGATTTGTAAATGTGTATAAAATTGTAATGCATGTATGTGTATAGTTGAAAAGTTTAAATCTGATATAGTATGTTGGTATGGAAAAATTCAGGGTGAATAATGTGGTTTGGATTTTCTTGATGAATTTTTCCATGCCACCATGAGGTTTTGGGGGGAGGGAGGGGCAATGCATAGAGGCAGCATTGCGCAGGGCCCAGCAGTGGCATCCCACTGGCAGCCTCAGGCCCAAGTGGCCACCTGGGGATGAGGAGGCTGTCCTGCACAGTGCTCAGTTTCTGTTGGTTGCAGAGAAGCGGGGGGAGAAGATGAAGGTTCCCCTGAGAACTGAGACGGGATCCCTGAAGCGAGGAGTGCTGTGGGAGTTGGGGCAGGATCCCTGGAAAGAGACCCCATGAGAACTGGGGAAAATAAAAAAGCTGAGCACTTCTGCTTTCGCCCTCTCTCTGACTGTGGATTTTCTGAGTGGACTTCCCACCCTGCTCCCTGACGTTCCTTGCTACATAGAGCCTGTGTTGCTCTGTGCTCCCACTGAGGGTGCTGTACTGCATAACAGTGCTGCTCTCACTGCTGAACGGGACCCATGAAGGCCTTACTAGACTGGAGAGTTTTCCAGTAATGTGCCTTACCCACGTCCCTGGGAGACAGCAGAATTCCCTGTGAGTTGGGTTGGGTCTGCGTATTGGGCACTCTGTTCCCCTTAGAAGGGAGTCTCCTATTACAACTACCCTTCTTTTCCTGTTAACAGAGGAGGTCTTGATGCAGGGTACAGGTGGTGTTGTTTTAGGAGGCTCCACTATCCCAGAAGGACCTTCATCCACCTCATCAGTTGTCTGGACTTCTCTTGTAGAAGGTTCCAGTTCTACTTTTCATACCTCCTGGTATGTGCAGTGATCAACTTCCAGTCTTCATCTTTGACAGACCCTTGAGTAACAGTCCTCTGAGTAATTATCATGGAGCCCCTGGTGGTCTAGTGGTTAAGGGCGTGGCGCTGTCACCGCCGAGGCCCGGGTTCAATTCCCGGTCAGGGACACTCCCGGGCAGATGGAACTCGTTAGCCCTTAAAAAAAAAAAGGGCAATCCATCTACGTCCTGAGGACCTTGCTGCCACCGTCCAAGCTCGCTTGGCCCCGGCAGATGAACCTTAGGATTAAAGGGTGGGCTCAGTTCCGCACACACTGTGTCTCACCTAAAAAATCCAATGCGCAGGCTGGAAGGTGTAAAGACCTTCCCCGGATCTTCGCTCGCGAAGACTGGTCATTATTATTAATTATCCTGCAGGGTTCTGAGTCCACCTGCTTCTCCACTACAGTGGAGGTTCAAGACTCCTGAGAGTCTTGAGACTGTAGTGTCTCTGAAAATCTCTCTCTCTTTCTAGATACTACACATCCTGTTCACTTCTTCCTGTAGCTCCTTCGCCTGGTGACACAGGTCTTCAATCACAGCACACCTTATACTAAATAACAGTTTGTCAACCCCAGCCTCATGAAAAGGCATCAGGCACTCCTGGCAACCTGTGACCTGAAGAGTTCCCTCTACTATCAGAAGATCTGGCTGGCTGGAGGCATCTGGCATGGCTGGTTCAGTGACTCTGATGCCCAAAAAGGCGCATTGAAAACTGCTCAGAGACAGTTTTGAGTCTTTAAGCAACAAAAGGTATTTATTAGAGAGCAACGTTGGGCGTTAGCCAACTCACGCTGGACAAAACTAGCTCAAAGTTATCAGTGTAAAGTCAGGTATTTATACAGTTTTTGTAAGAGATTACATCATTTCTACATGCATATTCATATTATTGCAACATTTCATTATAATATTCATAGTAGGTGGAGCCTGGGTAGTCTGGGCAGAGTTGTCCTTTTGGGGTACTGTTTCGGGGGTCGTTTCTGTTTCTTCATCTTCAGGGGGTCTTATTCTAGAAGTCTTCCTCACTTTGAACTTTTCAACTTTCTTAGTTGGCTGTCTTCCTGATGGTGAATTTTGCAAGATTTTGGACTCATGCCCCTATTTCGCCCCTTATCTCCTAAGGAACCCTTCCTCATGTCTATTTAGGTATATGTGTTAGCATTTTTGGTGTTCTTTATTTCCCTGTGTTCTTACTTTATGTTCTTTGTGCTAGTGTGTTAGCATTCTTTGGCCAGGTGTTATCTTCCTCTAGCCTTGAATTTTGGTTCTTTTAGTTCTTTACCCAGAGCTTGCATTCTGAGTTAACTCCTTCAGGGCCCTGCTCTGTTTCAACTCCTGCAGCTACAAGGAATTGAACTTTACGGTGAGTCAACACCATAACTGAGGAAGATTAAACTAGTACACTAATAAGACTGGGGCTCTTCCTTACCAGCTACTTTGCTCTTCCTTACCAGCTACTGAGTCTGTTTGCTGCCTCTACTGGCTACTCTCAGATGCTGCCTAAGTGAACTGCCATGTCAACTGCCACGCCATGCCCTCACTGATGTGCCATGCCCCTGTTTGCCCACTCTTGTTCCATCCTCCAGGTTGCTCATGCTCCCTAGAGCAGTTTAAATCTCCCTCTGATGCTCCTGGCACAGTCCCTCCTCTCCTGGTTGGCTACCAAGGGATTCTAGGTCCTCATAAGGCTCAGGGCTACCACATACATTCCTGAACTCGGGAGTCCCCTTGTACAACTTGATCTCACCCCTGGACTTTCCTTTAATCACTGCCACTGCTGCCTCACCAACTGTGTATTAGCACACCGAACTGTGGTCAGCCTTTACTAGGGGTGGATCCATCTCACTTGGAGAGGTTTGCAAGAATACTGTGGACAAGGTTGGTGGACGTGTAACAAGAACATTTCCCTGCAGGAGAGAGCCTTGGAGAAAAGATGAATGTGTATGAACAGAAGTTGTTTACTCTCTTACTTGGTACTTACTTAGGAAAAACATTCTTCCTGGATTTACAAAAAAAAAAAAAAAATTAAGAAGGCATTCACAAACTAACAAAAGCTATATTTTCATCTGTTGTAATGGAGTTCATTAAAATCTGGACATTTACTACATCACAATGTTTATCTGCAAGGTAATATTTCTCCATGGTTAATAATAGTGAACAGTGGAAGTAGTGTAGCAAATTTAAGCCACTTCTAGCATTCATTGTCAGGATCTTGATTTTAATGGCACCCACATTACCTTGACTTCTTTTTATTGCTTCATCTTATTTTATGTGACAATACTTCATTTTTATACCATGCTTTTTGCACATAAATCTCAGCATCCCACAAAGCAGGGCAAGATGCCATGCCCATTTCAGACAACAAAAAAAAAAAACACTAAGGGAGGTGATTTGGTTGTGACCACAGAGGAGCACTGCTGGGAGTAGACCTCAGTCTCCTTAAATCCCATCCCAGGAGTCCACTGCATCTCCAACAGGAAGCTTTACCCCTTTGTAGACACGCTCTTATGAGGTGTGAATAAAAAGGCTTGCATCAAACTGTGATGAAGGGAGTGGATATTGCCCTGTTGGTTTCTTGGGGTTCTGAATTGCTCTTCTCTGACAGTCAAGAACTCAGAAGTGGTAGTTGTAAGGGAAAATATTTAGCTTGGTAGATAAAAAAAATAGTGTGAGGTTGCTGGAGTTTTCCTTCCTTTCCTTTCCTGTTTGTTCTTTCTAGTGGGATTTTCTATAAGTCCTGTTTGACATAGAGAAGGGAAGAACTGACCCCCTCTGTGTTGAACTTGCCTGTTTGTCATCTTCTGGTCTCAAATTTGTTTTGAAGGCAGTTTGGGTTCAGTCTTCTTCTGAAGCTCTGTAGGACTCACCAGGTCTTGTGCTGGTACCTGGCAGCAGCATCAGCAGCAACGGGAAGCACAGCAAAGTGAGGGTAATACTGTACTTCCCTGCAATAGCTAACTGTGGCACTGGGGCAACCAGTTGTTTTGGGTGGAATGGTGCCTGCTTGTTTAAAATGATCCAGTTCCCTAACCCTGTGCTTCTTGGAAGTCCTGAAAGCCCTGGAGCAAGGGTTTAATTCTGAAGCCATCCTTCTGGGCTCTGAGTCAGAAACCTGTGGTGTTCCCAAATTGCTTTGGTGTGTTACAGATGGCCATAATGGACAGCATTACTACAGACCTTGAGAGGTCATGCTTTGGTCCAACCATACCGTACTGACTGTTGAAAGGCTAGCACATCCCTTCAAATCCTCTGGTTTGTCTTTTGCCATCATGTGCCAGACCATTTTGCAGTGAGGGTTTTTTCTTTTCAAGAAAAGCATGGGGATTGGTGTCAGGCAACTCCAGAACTCTCTAGGAGCCATGCTGCCAAACGTCCTCTCCCTTTGGCATTGGGAGTCTCCCAGCATGGAGCTGCCTTTCATTTGCAATGATGGAAGATATGATGAATGAGCCACTCTGGGCTCCCTCCTCCTTGGAAATGAGCTGTAAATCTAAATGGATCATATCCCAGTGGAATCAGTTGATGAATGAATCAATCAGGCAGGTTCAGAAATCTTCCCACTGCCTCCAGGGAGAAGGTGTACTTAAAAACATCTC
The DNA here is from genome assembly GCF_022539395.1 of Myiozetetes cayanensis. NCBI lineage: Eukaryota > Metazoa > Chordata > Aves > Passeriformes > Tyrannidae > Myiozetetes > Myiozetetes cayanensis. The sequence goes on from NW_026088097.1 coordinate 88,623, forward strand.
CCTGATAATTGAGGAGCCATCCCTCCAAACAGCTGCAGAGCTACTGCCACCATGACATTTCCCATTAAGGCAGCCTGTGGTCATACAACTCTCAAAGGACTAGAGCATCCTTCTTCCACAACCTTGTCTGCCCTACAGATACATCCTCTGGCCAAGAAAAGAGCTTTTTGCTCCTAGACTTGGTTGTCCTCCAAAGGGCACATTGACTAGACAAGATTAGACCTAGGAAGTGGAGTGGAGGTAAAACCAGAGCTGAACCTGTGTCTCAGCACCAAGCCAAGTTACTTTTTCTAGTGAAAGCCTAAAAAACAACCATTCATCAATCTCATATACCTCAAGAACCCTACAGATGAATGGTTTTTGTGAGGTTTTTATAAAACACTGGGGAAAGGCTTAGAAACCTCTAGCTCAAATTTCCCTGTCCATGCAGGTCTGACCTATGGGGGACAGTTGGTTTTCTGGAAGAGGGCTTAAAGCAGAGGATGAAAATGCTTTGGTAAAAGAGTCTAGTAAGTTGAAGGAAAAGTGTTTCATGAGCACAGGCACTCAACCATTATTAATTTTTTATCAGTGCTAGAAATATGACAGAGAGTGCTCACATGAGCAAATGTAAATGTGTGAGAGTAAAGGCACCTGTAATGGTGACTAAAGCACCAAAACCACCCTTTGCTGACATCATCAGATGCAATTTTCATCTCTGCAATTAACTTGTGGTATTTTAGGTGCTGCAAGCATAGGTCTGTTTGGTAGTGCTAGAGTTGAACTCATGAAGAACTGAGGGAACACAGAGAATGAAATCATAGAATCATAGAATCAGATGGGTTGGAAAGGACCTCTGAGATCATCAAGTCCAACCCTTGATCCACTACCACCACAGTTACTAGACTATGGCACTAAGTTCCACGTCCAGTCTCTTCTTAAATACCTCCAGGGATGGAGAATCTACCACCTCCCTGGGCAGCCCATTCCAATGCCTGATTACCCTCTCTGTAAAGAATTTCTTCCTAATATGATTCAACTTCTCAAGTAAACCTTGTTTCTCTCCACATTCCTCCTGAATTGCATACTTAACGCACAGCTTCATCCTCCATCTTATGTCCAGTGGGCAGAGCCAGGGAAACACATCAAAACTTTCTGTTTGTAGATACAGGTTTGATATACTCCAGGAAAAAAAAAAAAAAAAAAAAAAAAAAGAGCAATCAACTTTATGGGAACAGAGACAATTAAATGTCTGAGTACTGTTTCAAAAGAAAACATGGGTAACATCAGAAACTTTCCATCAGCTGTAATAATACCAATTACTTTACCAGTTGCTGATTTCACCATGATTTGTTTAGTGCAGTCATGCTTCTGTCTCTTGTCTGGGCTTATAGGCTTTGTTTATGCTGATTGTTCATTTGCAAAGTTTGTGTCTTTTTTTCTCATGCTTTCTCTTTTCCCTGGGTCCAGCTTGGAGTCCAGTATAGTCCTTCCCCTGTAAATGCTTCCAGCTGGGGCAGGGTATCATCAAAGGATGATGAGTTTCTTGCAAGAGATGCTGCTCTTGTTCCCAATTACTCTGTGGATGCAAAGATGATCCTCCCATTCCTTTTCTGCCACCAAGATCAAGAAACAAAAATCCTTCCAGGAAACCAAGCAGCTTCTCAAGGAGCAGCCAGTTGGGATCTGCTGGTGATGGTGGCTCTGAAGCTGATCACTTTTGTCTCAGAGACAGAAAGAGGGACCTTGTATCTCTCTAGATGGCAAAGACACACAAGGACACATGCTCTCAAAGTAAGTCTCCCCGGAAAGTCAGTGGGAGTTTTTCATGACTGTTTACATTCAAGTCCATGAAAATTAATGGGTGTCTCCATAGCCACTTTGCACAAGAACTGAGATTCTTCTCCAGTTAACTGGGGAAGATGGCTAATCATGAATGTTTAAGGAACGCATCTGACAACTCAAATGCAAACCACCATGATATCTTCCAGGGATTTTAAAAGTTGGTTGAATTCCCTGTCCCGGTTTAAATGAGACAAGGGTCTTTTGCTGAGGATGAGTTAGGAGAAAAAGACCCAAACTTCTCTCTCTAAGCAATTAAAAATCCAAAATTAAGAGGCTCTGATTGAAGGAAAAACAAATTTTGGAAAAGGAAAAATAACAGCCCTTTATTAAAAGGTGTGTGTGTATTAACAGAAACACGGAAAAAAAGCACAAGTAAAACAACCAAACAATACGCCTATGCCCACAAATAATCCCCTTCAAAAACAAACCAATAGGCAAAGGGAAAAGTGAACAGTTCAATTTTTTGCCCTTTAGTGCAATTCCGACCACAGTCAATAGGGGGCGCCATTGGGTCACTGGAGATGCAGAGCTTGTAATGTCCTATAGCAGTCACCAGGTGGCGCTGTTGGATCACTGGAGATACAGAACTTGTAGTGTCCTGTTCCAATCATCAGGTGGTGCTGTTGGATCACTGGTTGCCCCCACATGGGGCAGGGGGTCAAGGGGGGAAAGAAAGATGAATGCCCTCCGGGGTGTGTCGGAGAAAACAAAAAAAAATAGGTCCCCCTTCCCTTCCTACACACAGAGAAAGGGGAGAGGGAGAGGGGGAAAGGGACCAGACAACTCTCACCACTCTGGCTGGTCGAAACCGCTCTGCCCAGTCCTCTCTCTCTCTTCCCCGGGGGAGCTCCTTGCTCGGGGAATGGTGAAGGGAAAAGCAAAAATAGAAAAACCTCCAGGGGAGAAAAAAACCCCAAAAACTCCTATCCGATGAAGAATTCAGGCAGGGCCCACAGCTTGCCAACGGTTGAGGAGCAGAGAGCAGCACCAAGCTTCCCCTCTGACCTGTGCTGAAGCCAACAGCCCAGGTCACCAAACTCCTCCTCCCCTGTTGCCCAGGAGATGAGAGAAAAAGGTAAACAATATCCTTTCATCTACCATTTCCTAGGAGACTGATCTCTCAGCCATTAGCCAGCCCGGTTAGCCCTTTTGTTCACCTGATAGCTCTTGATGGCTCTTGCACACAGAGCCAGGGGGAAAGGAAAAAATTCCTGACTGGTTCAAGGGAACTAGCTAAACCATGACATACTCTTACCTCGCCGCTCAGATCCAGGTTGGGAAGAGTGGGATGACATTTCCTCTGTCCTCCTACATGAGATGCCAAAGGGTGGCCTCACCTCCAATGTGCGTTATGTCTTCCTTTCATCCTCCAGTAGCAGCAACTACCATCTCTGGAGCCCCAGTGATGGTGCATTTTGCACATACCATCCTTACTCCCAACACAAATCTATTAACTTCCATCTTAACCTTCATTTGGTTGGTCATCCCCACTGTTTCTTCCAGTAAATACCCTAAATTTATTTATACCCTCTTCTCTCATGCTCTCAGAGGGAAAAAGAGCCTAAGGAGTTTTCTCATCTCCCTGTTATTAAATTTCTGATATATCAGTTGAAAGAAAATATCTGTCTTTTTGGACTCACACAAACCAAGAAAGGTTTTCCTCTCTTTAGAGGAACCTACTGGACAGCTGCTGCATGACTTCCAGCTGGTTGCTCCTCATCCTGTGTGACTTATTAATGTAATATAATAAGACACGACCTGGTAGTTAGGGTTCCCAACAACCAAATCTTTTATTAAAAGAAAAAACCCTCTTTTATACCCTTGGGCAACACATGACTCTTCTGACCAATCACAGTGGGCTCTCTCTGCCCATGTGTGTCAGAGTACAACACAGGAGACTACCAATCCCAGGATGCCTCACCCAACATCCCTGGGACACATGTCCTACATCTCCCCCATTCTAAATATTTAAAGTGACTCACAGAACAGTGCAAATAACAGAAGAGTACATCTTTAAACTTTGTAAACCTTTAGCAATTACAATAGAACCACAGTGACCCAGTTCACTGCTTACTTTGGTTCTTTAACAAACTTACTTATCTATTGGAAATGTTCTCCTTAACCTTTTGAACTTGTTTAGTATTAGTTTGAACCTTTATTTTCCTAAATGGTATAATGTAACTGGGATAAACAACTTTACTGATCTGGAGGGTTTTGGCCTAACTGGGTAGTACTTATACAACTGAAAATCTTTATTTATCTCAGGTTTATGTAGAACAAAAAAACCTGAATTTTATTTCAACAACAGGGTAAATGCCATATACTGAACTCTTCTCACGTGACCATGTGGCTGAGGTAATGGTACCTTTGTAAGGTTGAGCGTTTAAAGTGCTTTATACACTTATACAACTCTTTTTCATTCATTCACACATACCGGTGGCCACCTCATTCATTCTTCACATGCACACCCATGGCTTTTAGCAAAACTCTGTATTTTGCCACATTGGTCATTTTCAATAGTAAACATCAAGTGGTAAACATAACTGTATTTCTCTGCAGTTTCCTTTCTCTGCATTACTCTGGTTCTTGCTGTTGCTGTAAGGATGTACCTATGTGTGGTCTGACACACCTGGAGGGAATCCATTTCAGTTATTTACCTGAATAACCTGAATAACCTCTCCCCCATGTCACAAGGTCCACCAGTCCAAATTGTCTCTTCAAAGAACGTGCGTTCTGGTGGAAAAAAGACTGAGATAATTTAGCCTGTTCTAACATTATAGGCACTGTTGTAAACATAGCTGCTGCATCAGCTCTTTGGTTCCCTTCTGCTATGGGTCCTGGCATTCCCATGTGTGATCTGAGATGCATGATGTAAAAGTCAAATTTCTTGTGATTAACAAGAACCCATACAGCATGTATTTCAACAAGTAAATGTGGGTTTGCAACATCTCAAAGGAATGAACCCTCGAGACGTGAAACCAAACCTGCAACATAACAAGAATCTGTAACAATATTAACAGGTTGTTCTGAAAAAAGTTCCAAGGCAATACGAATAGCTGCTAATTCCAGAACCTGTACAGAACCAAGGTTCATGGTCTCTACCTCTTGTTCCCACTGTCCTGTAATGGGGTTTACCCATGTCACCGCAGCTTTCTTGGACTGTCCTGATGCATCAGTAAAGACTGTAAGGCCCTTTACTGGCTGGTGTTGGCATCTGAGTGTGGTTTCCATGGGTAAGTTACCCATTTCTGCCCACAAGCCTGTGTGTAGGGTAATGAATAGACAGGTCACTGTCATAACCTGCCAAGGCAGCTTGGAATCCAGCATCTTTGACCAGTAGCCAGTCAAGGCTGTCCTTATCTGTTGGGATGTAGATGATGGCAGGATCATGTCCATCCAGATCCTGTAGGCGTCCTCTGCCTTTAATAACAAGTCTGACAAGCATTTTGTTAGTTGTTCACACAGTTTTAGGTGGTGAATGGGGCAGAAACAGCCACTCTAGGACCCTCAGTGGATCCCGTTCAGTTTGGTCCCACTGAAACAAAACTGCGAGTGGTTAGAACCTGAAAGGGATTAGAACAAGGCAGATTTGTAGTTCAGGATTTCTCCTTCTGCCTTGTCTGCTCTCGATTGCCTTAGAACATACCTCTAACGTTTGCTTTGCCTCTGCAGTTAGAGACTGAATAGATGTCAAGTCTGGGTTGCCTTTCAATAGTTCAAACAGGGGGTGCAGTTCCTCTGTGGTTAAGCCTAAGAAAGGCCTTTACCAGTTGAGAGTTTCTAAAAGTTTTTGCTATTTTTCATACTGTGGGGGAGCCCAGTTGGTTCTGGGCTCTCAGTAAGCTGAGATACCAAAGATGGAACTTCTTACACCTGGCAGAGGGTTAACCACGGACAGTAGGACTGTAACACAGAGTGGGTTTCCTGTTAGGATATTAACCTATTGTGTTAGGACATGTGGCTGTGTGTTCAATCATGAGTTGTTATGATAGTGGTAAATCAATGCTGTGTGTACATGTGTCACCCAGAACTGTATAAAGGTAGTTGTACTGCTGCAATAAAAAAAGTTGGTATCCTGAAACCTATGTCGTCTCCCGCCTCGTGACGTGATTGCGAAGAAAGATAGAAGAGAACTTGACGACAAGAAGTGAATGAAGAATCGCTCAGGCGGGACCTCGAGAAGCCTCCACCGGGAGGACCAGGCAGCCGCTGACCCCCCCAGTTTGTTTCACTGCTTCTCGACTCGAGAGATCGCACACTGTTGAGCACCCTTTCACTGCTGCTGAGACTTTTTAGCTGCTACTTAAGTTACTGAGCACTCTGTTATCAACCCTCCTGCCGTGCAGCTCCGCTCTACCTCGGAGCGTTTGTTATCTCACTCCACTCCCAGCCTTCCCGCAGGGTTGCCCCACTTTCCCCCTCAGAGCGTTTGTCATCTCGCTCCACGTTCCAGCTGCAGCCCTACGGAAACTGTGTGGCTGCGTACGCAACCTGCGTGCTGCTGTACATAAACTTCGCAGCCCCGCTCCTGACATCCCGACTCCGTTCAGCGCCCCAACCCACTCCGTGCCCGGTTCACGTCCCTCCGCTATCACCGGATGTCCCTGGTTGTGCCCTGAGCGAGCTGAGACTGTGCCCTGAACGTGCTTTGACTTGGCAGTGCCGTTTGTTCCGAGCAGACCCTGCTTCGTTACTCCTGCAGCTGCTGGGCAGGCAAATTCCTGCTTACTGTTCCCCTGTTCGACTCGGCTCAGACTGTTGCAAAATCTCGGTATCCTAGCAACCGCCATTTATCAGTTCTCGGTTGCTTAAAGGTAGCATTCCAGCTACCATTCGGCTTTGTTTTTTTCATTGCTCTACTTGTAACTCGCATTAGTACCTCCTGAAGTAATCTAGAAGGTTTTCACATCCCAACAGAGGACGGAGAGAGATGGTTTTGAAATAGCCATTGGAGGCGGGAAACTCTGGTGTAGCTTTTTGGGAACGACAAGGAAGTCGTTCAGGGACCGGTAAAAATACTTTTGAGACACCTGTTTAGAACAGGTAAGCCACTGGAAAATAGTGGGTTCCATGTTCTCTAGAGAAGATGACTCTGTCGTCCAAATATGGTAGTTACTGCTAAAGAGAAACATGGAATCAACCTAGATGCCCTACTCCTGCAAAAATGCTGATATGGAGCAGAGACTAAGGATACCAGTCGACTTCTAAAGTTGCTTTCAGGGGAGTCATGGAGTTATTAACTTCCTGACACCTGCTTTTTGAAGCACTGAAAGACTTTAAGAAGTCAAAAACTACCAGTAATAATATGAAAAAAAAAATAGAAAAAATAAAAATAGAAAACAAATAGAAAAAATAGAAAAAAAAAAAAGGGGAAAAAAAAAAAAGGGAGGATACCTGTCTGTTCAGCTAATTTTTGAGGAACAATATTTTTTTTTCTTATCCTCCAACAGTCTGCTTTCTACCTGCCTGTGGCACACACACAAGCTACATGGACGACTCATTTATGGACATTCAGCACTGAGAAGAAGGAATACCATTCTTGTGGACTGATGAAAGAAGGACTGGTTGATTCTTTGCCTATGTGTGTAGTTGTATTGTATTATTGATATTGCCATGTCGCTAGTGCAAGGGCCCTGTATTAGTTGATGTTTGCATATTCTATAATACAAAAGAGGGGGAATTGTGGGGGAGCCCAGCTGGTTCTGGGCTCTCAGTAAGCTGAGATACTGAAGATGGAACTTCTTACACCTGGTAGAGGGTTAACCACGGACTGTAACACAGAGTGGGTTTCCTGTTAGGATGTTAACCTATTGTGTTAGGACATGTGGCTGTGTGTCCAATCATGAGTTGTTATGAAGTGGTAAATCAATGCTGTGTGTACATGTGTCACCCAGAACTGTATAAAGGTAGCTGTACTGTTGCAATAAAAAAAGTTGGTATCCTGAAACCTATGTCGTCTCCCGCCTCGACCGCGGCATCATACCCTGTGGTAAGACAATTCAATGGTACCTTTGCATGGGCTGTGCATTGTTTAGAGCGGGAATAGAGAAAACAAACTGTGGTGAGTCATTAGGGTGCAGAAAAATGGTGAAGAAAAAGTCTTTCAAATTGTCATGGTTTTGCTTGTTCTGGGAAACTAAGCAGGAATTTTCCCTTCCCCCTGCCCACTGTCTTAAGGGGATGTTGAATGGGCAGATTGGTGGTGGTTTCGGTCATTAACTAACACAAAAGAAGTGGCTGGTAGAACCACATTCCAAGTTGATGGCCCTCAAGATCTTCTCTGTGGAGAGGGGTGAGGAGTTCTTTTTTTGTTTGTTTGTTTGTTTGTTTTCCTCCTCTCCTGGGAAATGGCAGTGACTTGGAGTTGTTGCAGTGACTTGGAGTTGTTACCTGAGCTGAAATCGGGTCTGGGTGGCAGGAGCTCTCTAATGTTAGTCTACCTTCCAGGCAACAGTTCTTCCATTCTCTGTTGTCCCATAGGGTCACAAATTCAGCTGCACCAGCATGAATCCCTCACTCGGATCATAAGGTCCTACCTGGGTTGACTTGTTCCAGCGTAGGTCTCTCTCTCCATGGGCCACAGGTCTCCAGTTGGACTTTGTTTTTTTTTAGACCTCCCATGGAGTCACATCTACTTCATGCACTCTGCTTCGGCGTGGACTCCTTCATGAGCTGCACAGGGGAGTTTTCTGCTCATCAACAGTCTTCCACAGACGGCAGGGATTTTTAGTTTTCAGTCTCTTCCCTGCTGAAGGGAGAGACAGAGAGAGAAAGAGGGGGAGAGAAGGAGTTCCTCCCATTTGTGGTTTCTCTCTTCTCTCCTGCAGCTGCCAGCTTTGACCTTGGAGGTTTCATTATCTCTGCCTGGAATTTCTTCTGCAGTATGTCTTGTCCAGGTAGTCTTTCTTTAAAGTTTTTTTCTCTGTTACAGGAGAGAAGGGGACCCCGGCCCCCCCTTGCCCAGGCCACACTTGATCAGGGGTGGGGGGTGCACGCCCAGGTCCAACAGGGTCTGCTGCTACGCTGGTTCTTCTATTTTTCTTCTGGACCCCAACCTTCTCTTCCATTTTCTTAAAGATGCAATTGGCAGAGGCGTTACTAAAACTTTTGATTGTTTTTTTCTCTGGAAATCCACCTGGAAAAAACTATTTTCAGACCCAGGGGGACTAGTTGGCAAAACCATGACACTGAGTTGACTGCTCTTAAGTCATGCAGCATTCTCTACCTGCCACTTTTCTTGGGGATACAGAAAACCGGAGGGTTCCACAGGCTGGAGGTTGGCACTATATGTCCTGCATCGAGTTGCTCTTTCACTAATTCTCTTAAGTGAGCAAGTCCTTCCTTTTTTAAGGACCACTGATCAACCCATATAGGGTCATTGGTTTTCCAGCTCAGCTTAATTGGTTTTTGCAATGACTGGTCAATGACCCTCACCGAAAATTCTGCCCTTCTGCAGAAGTAATTTGCATAACTGTGCTAAACTGTCCCAGCACATCCCTCCCCCATAGCGTGCATGGAATAGGAGTAACAAAAGGAGCTATTTTAGCAACTTGTCCCTCTGGTCCCAGCACTGTGCGTAATTGGCACTTTGCCTAGGCCTTTGTCTGCCTCCAACCCCTTGAATAGTCGAAGCAGGGTAAACAGTAGGCCAATCAGTTGGCCATTCAATGTCTCTAATGATTGTAATGTCTGCTCCTGTGTCCACCAGGCCTATGTGACACCTCATCTTCGGTTGAGTTGCAGAAATGACTTTTTTCCAGTATATTTGTGGTTCACCTGTACTCTCAAAAACTCCAAAGCCCCTCTACCCCTCCCCAACTGGTGACATGCTGTAAAAGGGAATTAGTTGGGCACGCTTTTGTCCTTCTGGTATATGACAGGGAGGTATTGGAGTCCATGCCATTATTTTTATTTCACTATGGGAGTCTGAGTCAATCACTCCAGGTAAAACAAACAAACCCATTCTGGTAGTTGACAACTGTCCTATTAGGAGGGCACGGACTCCTGGATTCAAGGGTCCCCATACCCCTGTAGGGATTAATACTACAGCAGATGTTATGGTTACTGGTACTCAGGAGGCCAAGTCCAGTCCAGTGTTGCCTGAGGTGATGGGGAACAGATTGCTAATCTGTTTTCTTGAACCGTATTTATCTGTTGAATTGGGGTATGTTGTGTCACATCCCGTCTCCAGTTTCCCTGCTGTGAAGAGTTTTTTGACCCCCTCTTCCCTTTCTGACATTTGCATACTGTTGTGGGGGATTTCTTGGGGCAATCCTTTTTCAAATGATCAGCAACACCACATCTGTAGCAGCTGTTTTTGACTCTTGTCCCATCCTACAATCTCAGTTGCATATTTAAGGCCGTTGCTAAAGAAGTACTTTGATGCTCAGCAGTCCCAATTCCCTGGTATGCTCGAACCATCTCAGCGATGGTGCAAGTTTCCCTTTTAGGGATAGCTTGCAGAGCCCTTTTACAATTTGGGTTTGAGTTTTCATATGCCAACTGACTAAAAAGCATCTCTCTAGTTTCTTCATGCTCTATTTACCTCTTAAAGGCTGTTTGCAAGCTATTGAGAAATTGGGGAAAAGGTTCTATTGATCCCTGTGGGACCTTTGTAAATGACAGGCTACAGTCTCTGTCCATGCTTGGAAGTTTTCTTATCGCTCCCAAGGCCAGTTTTGCAATTAATTCATATGTTTCTCAGGGATAGTTTACTTGTGAATTTGCTGATGAGTACTCCCCTTCTCCTACCAAATGGTTACATGTCATGCCTTTTTGTGAGCTGTTTGGTTCATTTGCATATGCTGCACAGCTCTCCTGATAGTTTATTAACCAAACACTGTATTGAGTGGTTGTCAAAACCATTTTCAAGTGTTTTCCAGTCATGTGGGATAAATACATAGGTAGAACTCAGTGTTTCCAAATATGAAAATGTGTGAACCAAGGAAACGCCAGACTCTTTAACTATTTGTCTCAATTCCTTTGTTACCTCATAAGGAAAACTTTGAAATTGAGGGTTCTGGCGAGGCTGATAGATTACTGGACATGCCTTAATAACCTGCCAATCTGTCATCTGTATAGCCTCCTCACGGCACCTACTCCATCAGTCAATAAACTTCCCCTTGACTGCCCCCTCGTTCTTGCCCAGAGGAACCACCTCCGGTTCCTCCTCATCATCTTCTGATGCCTCACCACCTGTGGTCCTGATATATTCGGCTCCCCCCATGGAGGAAGATGACCGTTGCAGTGGAAAGGTTCCTCCCCGCCCCCAAGGTTGGGACAATAAGGTTGTTTGGCCAGAAGAGACGGTTCAGGTTCTGGTCTGTTTCCCACGCAAGATGGTGGCAAGTCATCAGTGGCATGAGGTGGTAAGTTCACTGTGTTCTTTCCCCCCACGCTGCAACGAGAATCTATGTTTTGCCCCTGGGTGTTGGATTGCGAACCATGGTTCCTGTCCCTTCACTGGTAACCATGCATGCATGAAAACTGGGACCTTTTCTATTTCTTATTTCACTTACCCCCCATTCCTGCCCTTGTGCCTCCCCTCCTTTGTTTACATCTGTCCGGGATGCTCATGTGGCCCCTGCACCCTCATGGGTACTTCTGAGTGGTTGCGAGTGGTAGCCTGGTTTAAATTTGCAGGGGAATGTGTGTTGGTATTGACTTGCGGAAACAAACCCCAAAACTCACAAAGAGTATTGAAGCAGGTATGTTTATTCACGGCGTCAGGTGCATAGGGGATAATTCCTCCAATCACACACACCCGTTGCCTTTGTTCAGCTCTTTTTATGCAGTCTAATGTTACATATGCATTAGTAGTATTACATATACATTAGTTGTGTTACATATGCATTAGCTGTGTTAGTAAATTCCAGAAAAGTGGGAGGGGAAATCATTAACATATACCACTCCTATAACTGCGCCTTTGAACGCCCCCTTGGGGTTTTCTTTTGGGGGTCTTTGGGGGTCTTTTGGATGAAGTAAGAAGTCTTCCTCAGCTTGAACTTACTACCTTTGCTAAGAACTGCTGAGTTGGCACTGTCCAATTAAAACTGGTATCTTCTTCAGGAACTTCTCTTTATCAACTTTCAAGGTCTCTTTCTCATGAGCTTCAAAGCCCCTTTGTTGCAGACAAATGAAACAGAAACACAACATTCTTTCCAGACATCGGTAAATGCCATCTGCTAAAAAACTGACTCTAATGAACTCTTCAAACTACAGTATGTGTTGTTTTATCCAGTAGTAAATGAAACAGAATGAAAATGGTTTAAATTAGATGAAAGAATTTTGCAAATATAAACCTGTGTAACTAATATAAAATGCCTTTAATAAAACAAAGACCTATCAGTGGGGTAAAATGTGTAGGTTTTAAGCATTGAAAATTAATTAAAAACAGAGAATATTAGGTAATACAGCCAGAAAACCCATTTCCTTGTTTTAAAATTTTTTTTTGTTTGTTCATTGTTTGTCTCTTTTCACATCTGCCAGGAGTTTTAAATCAATAAAGGTTTATCCAGCTTTACAAAATAAAAAGGGAGGAAATGTTGCAATATGCTTTTAGGATATAAAAGAATGCAGAAACTTGTAATGATTACTTAGTTACCATGCTTCCAAGATGGTGATTGTGACTCTTCTTGTTCCCAAAACCCCCCTGCTGAACCTTTGGAATGTCTGAGAGATAACTGGAAACTCATCTATTGGTTGTTAACCCCTTCTTGTAATTGGTTGGTTTGTAACACCTCCCTTCCTCCCAGAAGCCTTATAAGCTGTGGGAAATTTGAATAAAGTCTCTCTACCTGCTTCCCTGAGCCTGACTGACGGCCCGGTGGTCTCTCTGGAGGCCATGAGGCATCGTGGGGTGGGGGGACTGGGGGTAGGGGGGCACTCCCCCCCTCAGAGCAAAGGGTAAAAGGAAAAGTCTCTATTCCAGGGTTCCCCTCTCCCTATCCACTTCAGCGTTCCTCACCCCTTATCTAAACTCTAAGGTTTTCTGTTCCTGTTAAAGTCTTCATTATAAAATTAACTATATCCTGTCTGTGAGTTATCATAAGCAAGCAAGGTCCTGTCCTAATTCTATCTAAAAATTAGCTAGTAAGCAACTAAGGTCACAATCCTGTACCACTGCTTTATATTTTGATCACCCTTTATCAGTATTCATTTGTGGGTTTTGTTGCCTCTGTGCAGTGTAAAAAGTGTTCATAATTTGAGTTTAGGCAGGAAGGCAGTTATTGGTTTGTGTGTCACCTGCTTTGGTTTTGTCTCTTATGAAGTCTCCGATCCTGTCCCAAGTGTTTATATTTAAGACTTCTATGAGTGACAGGCGGGGTTCCCTGGATTTTATCCATTGCAGAAGGTCTGTTCATTCTGTTCGTGTGATCTCTTAGCAAGAGATACAGAGTTTCTGTGTCTCCTTTTATCTCTGGGGAGACCGAATTTCCCATGGTTTTTTACCTTTTTCTTGCTGTTTTGTGCTTGTCAGTTTTGGTTTCAGTTTCTTGGATCCTCTCAATGCCTCTGCTTCCTTGCAGTTTTATTTTTCACTGTGGTTTCTCTGCTTTTCTTTCTCCTGGTATGTGCACTGTCAATTTTTTCTCAAGCTTGGTGTCATAGTTCAGATTTTTAGCAAGGAATTTTTCTTTCCTTTCCCCCTGCCGTGTGTGTGCTCTGTATATGGGCCATTAGTTGAACAAAAGAATCGGCCCCAGTCCACTAATGGTTGAGATTAGTTTCCTTGACAACGAAGGGGGGGAGTTGGCTAGTGTGTGACTGGAAGGGGGTGGAGGCTGGGGGGAGAGGGGAGTCTCTCTCTCTGCCCTGAGGAGAGCCTGCTGCAGGCTGTAGACACTGCCGGATTCCTTTGTCTCTTTCCTGTCGGAGGGGAGTTCTGGCTGCTGTTCTTGGCTCAGCTGTGGCTGGCTGCAGGCCCTGCTTACAACGGAACCTAATCAGCTGAAGTTTGTGAGTTTTCTTCCATTGGGAGAACTTTCTGGTTTATTGCTGTTATTTTCCTTCCCCTTCTTCCCCCCCCCCCCCACCTGGCGGCAGCCAAGGATCTCACAGCGCCGCCTGGTGACGGGCACTGAAAATTACAAGTTCTACTCCTCCAGTGATCCAACAGCGCCACCTGGTGACTACAATAGGACACTACAAGTTTTTGCACCTTCAGTGACCCAACAGCACCACCTGGTGAATGGTACAGGACATTACAAATTTTGCATCTCCAGTGACCCGACGGCGCCCCCTGCTGACTGTGGTTGGAACCGCACCAAAGGGTGCAAGAAACTGAACTATTTTCCTTTTGCCGGTTTATCAGTTTTGTTCTTGAAGGGGATTATTGGTGGGTATAGGAGTATTACTTAGTTATTTTACTTGGGGTTTTTTTCGTGTTCCTGTTAATACACACATACCTTTTAATAAAGGACTGTTATTTTCCCTTTTCCATAATTTATTTTCCTTCAATCGAAGCCTCTTAATTTTGGATTTATAATTGCTTGGAAAGAGAAGTTTGGGTCTTTTCCTCCTAATCCATCCTCAGTAAAAGACCCTTGTCTCATTTAAACTAGGGCACTTGGATACTTTTGCGTCTTTCAACTGTTTTTCAAGATGAAATCCCGACGCTTTTAAGGACATCTAATGTTTTTCGGTAAAAACGTTCCGAGAACTGATACAATCTCGTCTGAGTACTACCGAATTTCCTTGTTTCAAGGCATTTTAAATTGTTCCCTGATACAGGGAGAAGCCATTTGTGACTTATTAATGTAATATAATAACACACAACCCAGCAGGTGGGGTTCCCTGTTGTAGTATACGAGGACGACCATTAAAGAAAAACTGGGCACTTTATGATGATGGCCTAAATTCAGCTTTTTATTGCTTCATCCAGTATATTACATCTTGTTCTCACACAGCTGCACTCACACTCTCTGTAGAATCTTACATACCAACACTATTCTTAGCTCTGTTATCTATATATTATTACCAGTTTTCACATATGATTGGATGTTCACTTCTTATTTACATTCTTTCCTTGCTGCTAGGCTCCACGACCTTGTTGCATACCTCCACAGTTCCCCCATTTTTGTATTTGTGCCACAAAAATTGCCTGGGTCTTCCTTTGCAGGGCCCTTTGCAAACACGACACCAAACATGGCAACATCAGTAGCACAACTACAACAGTAAGCAACACAAGCAACCTTGTTCTGACTATAGACAAAAGTAATTTTGATAGTTCCCATCCACTAACAGACTATTTAGCCAGTCCTGACCAGTATCAACTTGCAACTCTTTGATTCTTGCTTCCAATCTTCGAAGGTTAGCATGTACCTACTTACCATAATGGCCAGTCTTCGCGAGCGAAGATCCGGGGAAGGTCTTTACACCTTCCAGCCTGCGCATTGGATTTTTTAGGTGAGACAAAGTGTGCGCGGAACTGAGCCCACCCTTTAATCCTAAGGTTCATCTGCCAGGGCCAAGCAAGCTTGGATGGTGGCAGCGAGGTCCTTAGGATGTAGCTGGGTTGCCTTTAAGGGCTAACGAGCTCCATCTGCCCGGGAGTGTCCCTGACCGGGAATCGAACCTGGGCCTCGGCGGTGACAGCGCCGCGCCCTTAACCACTAGACCACCAGGGGCTCCATAATCAAATTTATATAACACATCCTCTTAAAATCTTGACAATAATAAAGTATTTAAGTTCATACACATAGATGTCTACACAGTTTTTCTCACTCATACAGTTTTTTTCCCAGTCATTCAAAAGGTGGCCACCTCAATCACTCTTCACTCACACATAGCTAGAATTTTTATTATATTTTTGTATTTCAACCACACATCTCAGATCCCAAGTATTACTGACTGTGTGCTTCTCAGTTTGCCACCTCTGGTAGAATCATAGAATCATAGAATCATAGAATAGATTGGGTTGGAAAAGACCTCCAAGATCATCAAGTCCAACCCCTGATCCAACTCCAATTACTATATCATGGCACTAAGGATCACGTCCAATCTCTGTTTAAAAACCTCCAGGGATGGTGAATCCACCACCTCTCTGGGCAGGACGTTCCAATGCCTGATTACCCTCTCTATAAAGAATTTCTTCCTAACATCTAACCTAAACTTCCCCTGGTAGAGCTTCCCCTTGTCCTGTTGTTGGTTGCCTGGGAGAAGAGAGCAACCCCCACCTGGCTATAACTTCCCTTCAGGTAGTTGAAGAGAGTGATGAGGTCACCTCTAAGCCTCCTCTTCTCCAGACTAAACAACCCCAGCTCCCTCAACCTCTCCTCATAGGACTTGTGCTCAAGTCCCTTCACCAACCTGGTTGCTCTTCTCTGGACCCGCTCCAGCACCTCAAAATCCTTCCTGAACTGAGGGGCCCAGAGTTGAACACAATACTCAAGGTGTGACCTCACCAACGCAGAGTATAGGGGAAGGATCACTTCCCTGCTCCTGCTGGCCACACTGTTCTTGATGCAGGCCAGGATGCCATTGGCCTTCTTAGCCACCTGGGCACACTGCTGTCTCATGTTCAGCTTCCTGTCAATCAACACCCCCAGGTCCCTTTCCACCTGGTTACTCTCCAGCCACTCTGTGCCCAGCCTGTAGCACTACATGGGGTTGTTGTGGCCAAAGTGCAGAACCCGGCACTTGGCCTTGTTGAACTTCATTCCATTGGAGTCAGCCCAACTCTCCAGTCTATCCAGATCCCTCTGCAGAGCCCTCCTGCCTTCCGGTAGGTTGACACTCCCTCCCAACTTGGTGTCATCAGCAAATTTGCTGATGATGGACTCAATCCCCTCATCTAGATAATTGATAAAGATGTTAAACAGGACTGGGCCCAGTACTGATCCCTGGGGGACACCACTAGTGACCGGTTGCCAGCTGGATGCAGCCCCGTTCACCAGCACTCTCTAGGCCCGGCCCTCCAACCAGTTCTTAACCCAGCACAGAGTGCCCCTGTCCAAGTCATGGGTTGTCAGTTTTTCCAGGAGTATATTATGGGAGACAGTTTCAAAGGCTTTGCTGAAGTCCAGATAGACCACATCCACAGCCTTCCCCTCATCTACCAGGTGGGTCACCTGATCGTAAAAGGAGATCAGGTTGGTCAAACAGGATCTACCTCTCCTAAACCCATGCTGGCTGGGTCTGATCCCTTGTCCATCCTGTAGGTTCTGTGTGATTGCACTCAGGATGATCTGCTCCATAACTTTGGCAGGCACCGAGGTCAGGCTGACAGGCCTGTAGTTTCCTGGGTCCTCCTTGCAACCTTTTTTATGGATTGGGGTGATATTTGCCAACTTCCAATCATATGGGACCTCCCCAGTGAGCAAGGACTGTTGGACGATGATGGAGAGCGGCTTGGCAAGCTCTTCTGCCAGCTCCCTCATTACCCTAGGATGGATCCCATCTGGTCCCATAGACTTGTGAGGATCCAGATGACTCAGTAAGTCACTATTTCCTCCTGGAATACAAGGGGGCTATTTGGTTTCCTCTCTCTGTCTACCAGCTCCAGAGGCCAGTTGCCTTGAGGGCCACCTGTCTTACTGGTAAAAACTGAGGCAAAGTAGGTGTTAAGTACCTCAGCCTTCTCTTCAACTCTATTAACTATGTTTCCCTCCAAGTCCATCAAAGAATGGAGGTTTTCTTTGCCCCTCCTTTTGTTATTAATGTATTTATAGAAGGACTTTTTGTTATCCCTAACAGAAGTGGCCAATTTAACTTCAAATTGCACTTTTGTATCCCTGATTTTCTTTCTGCATGATCTAGCTGTCTTCCTGAATCCTTTGTAAGTAGCCAGTCCTTTCTTCCATAGACAGTAAACTCTCTTTTTATCCCTGATTTCCTTCAGAATCTCCCTGTTTAACCAGGTTGGTTGTCTTCCTCACCGGCTTGCCTTTCAGCATACCGGTACAGCCTGTTCCTGTGCACTCAAAACTTCCTGCTTGAAGCACATCCATGCCTCCTGGACCCCCTTGTTTTCAAGGGTTGTTTCCCAGGGTATGCTCTGGACTAGACTTCTGAATAGGTCAAAATCTGCCCTCCGGAAGTCCAGCGTAGAGGTTTTATTGTTGTTTCTCCTTGAATCTCTGAGTATTGAAAATTCTATTATTTCATGGTCACTATTCCCTAGGTGACCTTCAACCACTACATCTCCCACCAACTCCTCTCTGTTTGTAAACAGCAGGTCTAGCGGGACCTTACCCCTGGTAGGTTCATTTACCAGTTGATGAAGGAAATTGTCCTCTATACACTCCAGGAAATTCCTAGACTTCCTCTTCTCTGCAGTATTGAACTCCCAGCAGATATCCGGCAGGTTAAAGTCACCCACAAGGACAAGGGCTGATGATTTCGAGACATCCGCCAGCTGCTTGTAGAATAATTCATCCCCTTCGTCATCCTGGTAGGGTGATCTGTAACAGACACCTATGATGATGTCGGCCTTGTTGGTCTTCCCCCTGATTCTGGTCCACAGGCACTCAACCTTATCGTTTCTGACCTCAAGTTCAACAGAGTTAAGAGACTCTCTAACATATAAAGCCACCCCTCCACCTCTCCTACCTTGCCTGTTCTTTCTGAAGAGCTTGTAGCCTTCCATAGCAGCACTCCAGTCATGCGAGTCATCCCACCACGTTGCTGTGATGGCGACTACATCATAACCTTCGTGCTGCACAATGGCTTCCAGTTCCTCTTGTTTGTTGCCCATTGTCGTGGTTTTGCCCACCAGCCCATCCCTGGGGCTGAGGATGGTTTTGTCCAGGTGATTTCCGGACAAAAAAAACCAATCAAAAAGTTCAGTGACGCCTTTGCTAATTACATCTTTAAGAAAACGGAAGAGAAGGTTGTGGCGCAGTTGAAATTAGGAACAGCAGCCATGTAGAAGGGTAGCGGGCCCGAGGAGGGCCAAGGCCCCCTCCTCCCCCGGCTTGGGCCGGGGGGGGGCAGGTGTAGCACTGAAGCCTCCCTTCTCTCTTGTGAGAGAGTGAAGAAAAAAAAAGGTTTAAAAGACGAACTGCTTAGACGAGAAACCGCTGCAGAAGAATTCCAGCCATGAGATAACAAGATTTCCAAGGTCAAAGCTGCAGTCGCAGGAGAGAGAAGAAAAGTTCGAAGGGGGGAGAGCTGCTGTTTTTCTCCTTTTCACTCTCCCTCCCTTCAACAAGGTAAAGACTGAAAAAATAAAACCCTGCCACCTGTAGAAGTTTGTTGGGGTGAAGAGACCCCCGTGCGGCTCACAGAGGAGCTTGTGGATGCACCAGAGATTTGTGACTTTAACAGAGAGAAAGCCTTATGCTGGAGTAAAAGTGGCTCAGATGAGGCAGAGTCCTGTTAAAGACTTTGTGACCCTCAAAGGGAATGATGCTTATGCTGGAGCGAGACGGCTCAGATAAGCTCGGAATCTCAGTGAGAGATCCATGCTGCTGGTGCTGGAAATTTGTAATCCTGAGAGGACCTACGCTGGAACAGAAAACGGTTTGGGTAGGAATATTGAGATCCATGCTACTGGTGCTGGAAATTTGTGATCCTGAGAGAACCTACGCTGGAACAGAAGACGGTTCGGGTAGGGATATTGAAGATTTATGACCCTGAGGGGAATGAGAGAACCTACGCTGGAGCAGAAAATGACTCAGGTGGGATATTGGGATCCGAGTAAGGGATCCAGACTAGACCCATGCCGAGAAGTCAATCAAAGACTATTCTCCCATGGGGAGGGACCTCCATAGGGAAACAGGGGTGAACTCTTAAACCATTATCCCCTGTAACCCTGTGGAAGAAAATCCATAGTAAGCAAGTGTCCCCTTGCAAGCCTATGGAAGGAGACCCTTCGGGACCTGGGTAACCCTCAACCTTCGGTTTTAGCCCAGGAGGGGGGTAAGCCCAGCCCTGGAGGCCAACACAGAATAAGAGAGAGATAAAGAAGTTCCAACTGCGACGAAAGTGCTGCAGAGTTACTAGAGAGAGAAAGAGAGCTGGAATTCTGAGAACAGAAAAAGACTGCTTCTCCTCCTTGGACTGATATAAAGGGAAGTGGGGGGAGAAGTATCTTCTGTAAATACATAATACCTTTTACTTAAGTAAAATTGTTGTAAATATAATTCTTTAGTTTTAGCTTGTTAATAATAAATACTCATACTTTTTTTTTTCAATTCAGTCTCTTTTTGTCTGCATAAATCTTCTCTCAACTAATAGTAATTGTATGTGGGGGTATAAAAGTAAATTGACCCAGGGCAAAACCACGACACCCATACTGCGTGCATTAGTGTACATGCACTTCAGGTGGGCTGTTGATTTAATTCTTAACTCAGGCTTTCCATCCTTAGGCTGATCACTGGAGAGCCCGATTTCAATCCCTTCGCCCTGTAAACCTAGTTTAAAGCCCTCCTGATCAGTCTCGCTAACTTATGGGCTACAGTCCTCTTCTTCTTCCTAGAAAGATGAATCCCATCTGATTTTAAGAGACTAGGTACCATGGAGTTTGCCCCATGGTCAAAGAAACCAAAATTTTGATGGCGGCACCAATCCTTTAGCCATCTGTTGACGAGTTGGGTTTTTTTACTCCTCTCTTTATTTAACTCCTCATCCATCCCAGATAGTACAGGAACTGAGGCAAATATCACCTGTGCTCCTGTCCCCTGAACTGACCGACCCAGTGCTTTAAAGTCTTTTTTAATTATCCTGGCACTTCTTCGATTAATGTCCTCACTGCCAGCCTGGACTACCACCAGTGGATAATAGTCTGAGGGCTGAATTAACTCAGGAAGTCTCCTACTAATATCCCTCACCCTGGCCCCAGGAAGGCAGCATACTTCTCTCTGGGATGGGTCTGGGCGACATATAGGGCCCACAGTTCCCCTCAGAAGGGAGTCACCAACTACAACTACCCTTCTTTTTTTTTTTATACCTGTGGTTGTAATCCATCTTTTAGACAGGGTTGAACCAGGAGGCTATCCAGAGAGATCTTCTTGGCTGTCCTCTACCTGACTGTCTGGGTCCAGGGTCTCATATCTATTCTTCAAGGGCACCCTGGGGAGTGATGGGGGTCTAGAGAGAGTTCTTTTACCTCTCCCATTAGGGACCTGTTTCCATTCCCCCCCATCAATTTGGTCTGCTCCATCTGCCTTATGGCAGGAGGGGCAGGGCTTTGCCTTCTCCTGTTGGACTTCCTTAGGGTTTAAAAGGGTTTGACTCCACCAGTCAATTTCCTTTTCACACTCCCTAATGAACCTTAATCTCCCTACCTCTTCCTTAAGTTCTACTACCAGACACAGCAAGTCACTCACCTGCTCGCATCGTATACAGCTAACTCCTACACCATCCTCTGGTACCAACGTCAGGCTCAGACACTCAGCCCACCCAGAGACCTGGGTGGTTGCATCCTTCTTCGAGGGGAGTGTCTGAGCAGACACACTCCTAGTATTAACAGCAGTAACGGTTTTTGTTTTTCTGGAAACCATTGCTAGCTTTAAAAGGCACACTCACCTACGAGAAGGGGGAGCTGGCTGTGCCGTGCCTGTTGGAAATGCCTTGAAATTGTTGTGCCACACCCCTGTCAGTCTGCTCCTGTGGGGTGCGTGAGCGAAGGTCGCTCACACTCCTGGAGGCTCTTATATAGCCTCCCCTAGCACTTGCTAACGAGCCTGACCCACCCCTCCTTCACCTTCATCGGTTCCGAGGAGGAGCCAAACCTGGGCAAGCCTGGGCATCAAATTGTAGTCATTTTCAGCAAGAACTGCACCTGTCCTGAAGAGGAATCAATACGAGGAATATAAAGTTTAACAAACCTAAATG
Organism: Myiozetetes cayanensis; assembly: GCF_022539395.1. Classification (NCBI taxonomy): domain Eukaryota; kingdom Metazoa; phylum Chordata; class Aves; order Passeriformes; family Tyrannidae; genus Myiozetetes; species Myiozetetes cayanensis. The sequence continues at coordinate 110,226 of NW_026088097.1, forward strand.
AGGTCCATTTTTGATCCAGTACCTGTTTATGTGCATGCATATTCTCCTCTCCCCTTTTTTTGTTTTGAAAATATGTTTGGTGTGTAAAATTCTCTCTTGACAATAATTTACTCTATGAGTGAGTTAACCCTGTTTTAGAACAACAAAAACTGAGGAACTTAAGGGTATAATATTGGTGAGTAACTTCTGCATTTTTGCATCTTGTAGTAATTTGAGTTTTCTATGCAGCATAACAGAAATAATGTCAGGTGAACTGAAAGAAGACAAGAAAATCATGTCTGTACACTTTAAATTCCAGACTGAAATGTACCTTAACCTAATGCCAGGAGGGGGAAAAGAAAAGAAGGAAGGTGTAATTTGCAATTACAAAATCACAGTAACCAAGTAACCAGGAGCAATTACAGATCTCCTAAACTTTTAACTATTCTTCAGTAAGTTCAACTTCTCTATCAACTGTGACAAAGTCAGTGAACAGCACTACCAGTCACGGACATGGAAATTTTCTTCAAAGCTCCCTGTTTTTTTTAGTTTAGCAGTTGCAGTTTTGGTAGCTTTGTCACACTGCTGAGGAAGTTGTACTGGCAACACCACAACTGCTGAGCCCTGCAGCTCTGGGTCAACTCCAGGACTCTCCTCACCGCAGGCAGCGGGCCCCTGATACTGTCAGGGGGCAGCGTGCCCCGGTCTGGCTTGGAACCCTCAGAACCCCATCTGATTTCAGTATGGTTGTGAAGTCGCTCCGGTCTGTGCTGGCTCTCCACACTGCAGCTGTTTCCGTGCCCTCTGGATGTTGGTATCTCCGATGTCTGGAATGCAGTAAACTCTCAGCTTCTGTCCATCTGCCTCTTCCAGTTGTTTCCACTGTTAACAAAAAGCTTACAAACCGTTCCCATTAATAGTTCAGTCAGTTTTAACTAGTTATCTTGACAGAAACAGATGAGAGAGTCATGTAATTCTGCAGAGGGACTGCGTGGGACTGGAAAAAATGACAGGCTCAACTTTGGGACCCCATCCAGTCCGCCCGCCGTTCTGGTGAATCCAACGTGGGGCTCGAACCCACAACCCTTGGATTAAGAGTCCCATGCTCTGCTGACTGAGCTAGCTGGGCTCCCAGCCCTGTTTGCTGAAGGCGACCACATCCCCCCTGCCGTCCCCGGAAAGCAAACCTGTATCGGCACCTCCAGCAAGATGTTCCTTCAACTCTCACAGCAGCTTTGTTTTTGAGTCTTAGAGTAGCAGTGTTTAACTCCATGTCTTCTATCTGTGAGTGACTGTTGTGATGAGACTATAACTTGCAAAGCAAACATATTTTTGCCTCTTTTTCAATTTCATTAACATTGTTAAAAGTTCAAAGAATGTTGTGGGTGGGTTTTACGGAATTCCAAAGTGAATGGTTGTCATAGTGACTGTGTTTACATTGACATAGTGTTGTTCAAATGCCTTCCTTTGTAGTGCGGCGCGAGGGGGAAGAGAGAGGAGGGGGCTCCGGGCTTCTACCTTCCCATGTTTTCTCAGTAGCCCTCCAACCTGCCTTGCATCTCTGTCTCGGTTTGTCTTCAGCACACATTACGGGGGAAGGGGTTTTGATCGCGATCTGAGGCGGCCCCGGGCCCAGTTCTGGTTTGGCTCCTCGGGGCCACACCGCCCCGCCCCACCAGTCCTTGTCACGCAGCACTGCTGCTTCACTCTGCCGCTTAGCCACTTCGCAGTGCCGCCCCTGCCCTGTGCCACTGCAAACCCTGCTCAGAACTGCCATGCCTTTGAACTTCATGTCATGAGCGACCATCATCATCATCATGCTGTCTAAGCAACGCATTTCAAGTGTCAACTATGAGCTTCCATCTGGACTCTAACTGGTCCCATTATGCCCCTAAAGTTCCCGGTGGCTCACCTGCCTTGGGTGTCAAGAAAACTCGGGTCCGGACCCTTTTTCACAGCATCCCACTGCTCTCTGTTTCACCGGGCTTCGTCCTCACCGCACCTCGACCTGCGGTTTCAATTCCTTTCAGGGAATTATCTCCAATTCCTCAATGGGGATCAAGTCCACTTTGACTCTAGATCAGGTCACGAGTCTCGTCGGTATTAGTCGTGATCCCTCCTGGCTCGTAACACTCGGGGTCACCAGTTGTTGTAGTATACGAGGACGACCATTAAAGAAAAACTGGGCACTTTATGATGATGGCCTAAATTCAGCTTTTTATTGTTTCATCCAGTATATTACATCTTGTTCTCACACAGTTGCACTCACACTCTCTGTAGAATCTTACATACCAACACTATTCTTAGCTCTGTTATCTATATATTATTACCAGTTTTCACATATGATTGGATGTTCACTTCTTATTTACATTCTTTCCTTGCTGCTAGGCTCCACGACCTTGTTGCATACCTCCACAGTTCCCAACAACCAAATTGTTTATTAAAAAAAAAAAAAGCCCTCTTTTATACCCTGGGGCAACACATGACTCTTCTGACCAATCACAGTGGGCTCTCTCTGCCCATGTGTGTCAGAGTACAATACAGGAGACAACCAATCCCAGGATGCCTCACCCAGCATCCCTGGGACACGTCTCCTACACTGCTGAATTGCTAAAAGATGTTTGTAATCTCAAAGCATCCTCCCTGATAATATGAAACAAAAATTTAGAAAAGTGTATTCTTAAGGGTCAGTTGTCCTTTTTGTGAATTTGTAATGATTTTGTAAGAAGATTTTACCACATGGTTTTGTGGCTACCACAGAAAAAAAAGGTGTAACAAAATCTACTTGTTTGGTTTCGTGGCTTCTTAGATGTAGATGAAACTCATTGAAAGCTTATTGGTAGAGTTTTAAACTAGTTTGGAAGGGGAAAGGGACAAAACCAGGTTGGTCAATGATATGCAGTGGAATGGTAGGTCAAAAACTTGAGGAAGTGAGAACTAGTAGGATCCCTCAATATGCTCCACAAGTTGCTGGCTACAACAAACCTCACCTGAAATGTTTCTATACCAACTGTTGCCTAAAGATCACTGGGCAGAAAAAGACTCTCCAGGTAAATGTAATAGAGTTTAAAAAGAAAACATCTCTTTAATGAAGGCCTTCTGGCATGAGAAGTACAAAAAAAAGGTGTGTGCCCCATGTCCAGTGGTTCTACAATTTCATAGTATTGTCCATCCAATCCCAGAACTATCCACCCCCCATATCCTCCCCAAATCTGCATGCTTCTTCAGAATTGAGTCGAGGGGTCCCAAGACCCCTTTCTTCCTCATCTTACTCTTCTTCACGGCATGTACTGTCTTTGGAACTTCTCCAAGGTTCCAGGCTTGATGGTTGCTTTGGTTATGATGGTATCTTCTTGTTCAGGACTGGATGCAAATGTTCTTAAACAGGAGGTGTTTACTACAGTTCTATCTTGAAAAGAGCCTAAACAAGCCTAAAGAATTTAGAAAATTCTCTATGAAACAGGGGAATAGGGTTTGGTAAGTGTTAACTACTATTCTAAAGTGTGAGAGACTATAAAATTATATTAAAAATTAAATTTACTACACAGCTACTTTAAAATCTGTTAAAAGCTAAAACTCCTAAAAATTCTGAGGCATCGAACGCACACAGCATGAGGAACAAATAAGAGGAACTCAAAGCTTTGGCTCAGTCCTAGAGATTTGACATCACTGACATAAGTGAAACCTGGTGGAATGAGACCTGTAACTGGAGTGTCTTGTTGGACGGTTACAGGTTTTTCAGTAGGGATAGGCAGGGTCAGTGATGTGGGAGGGTGGTGTTGTATGTAAGGGAAGGGATGGAATGTATGGAGCTTACAGTTGGCAATGGCATGGTTGAGACCCTCCAGATAAGGATTAAAACACAAACAAATAATGAGGATGTCATCGTGGGAATCTACTATAGACAACCTAGACAGGATGATGACACCAACAAATTATTCTTTTAGGAACTAAGAGACTGTCATAGTTCTGATTTTAGCAAGGAATTTTTTCTTTCCCTTCCCCCTGCCGTGTGTGTGTGCTCTGTATATGGGCCATTAGGTGAACAAAGGAATCGGCTCACCCACTAATGGTTGAAATTAGTCTCCTTGACAACGAAGGGGGAGGGGTTGTGGGGTGTTGGTGTGTGGTTGGAAGAAGATGGGGAGGTGTGGCTGGTGTGTGTGCCGGTGAGGTCAGGACCTGTTACAAGCTGCAGAGCTGCCGGGTTTTCTTTTTTCTTCCTGTTGGAGGGGAGTTTGCTGCTGTTCTCTTCTCAGCTGTTGCTGGTTGCAGGCCCTGCTTAAAGCTAATCCTAATCTGCTGAAGTTTGTGAGTTTTCTTCCATTGGGAGAACTTTCTGTTTTATTGCTGTTTTTTTTCTCCTTCCCCCTTCCCCCCCCCCATTCCCTTTCTCCTTTCCCAGTGTGGGAAGGGAAGGGGAACCGAGTTTATTTTTTGGTTTTTGGTTTGTGGTTTTTTTTTTTTCTTCCCTCCGATATATCTGGAGAGTACTTTTTTTTTCCCCATCCCACGGAGTGGTGATTAGGGATCCCACAGCGCCACCTGGTGACAGGCACTGGACATTACAAGTTCTGCTCGTCAAGTGATCCAACAGCGCCACCTGGTGACTACAATAGGACACTACAAGTTCTGCACCTTCAGTGACCCAACAGCGCCACCTGGTGAATGGTACAGGACATTACAAATTTTGCATCTCCAGTGACGCTACGGCGCCCCCTGCTGACTGTGGTTGGAACTGCACCAAAGGGTGCAAAAATCAAACTGTTTAATCTTCCTTTTGCCGGTTTATCGATTTTGTTCTTGAACGGGATTATTGGTGGGTATAGGAGTATCGCTTAGTTATTTTACTTGGGTTTTTTTCGTGTTCCTGTTAATACACACATACCTTTTAATAAAGGACTGTTATTTTCCCTTTTCCATAATTTGTTTTCCTTCAATCGAAGCCTCTTAATTTTGGAATTATAATTGCTTAGAAAGAGAAGTTTGGGTCTTTTCCTCCTAATCCATCCTCAGTAAAAGACCCTTGTCTCACTTAAACTGTGACATCTTTTGGTGCCCAATGTGGGGCTCGAGAGAGGAAAAGTGGAAAAGGAATAACTGCCCTTTTGTGACTTTATATGTGTTTGTGAACCTGTAGGCACCATGAAGTCTAAGATCACTGCTTTTCTGTGGTATATAATTATGCCGAAATCTATGTCCTACCTGTCGATGTTTTTCAACTCCGACACTATGACCCTCATTGCAATAAGTATGTTTGAGATCTTGCACTGGTTTTATGACATAGCAAATTCAGCACCTGTTATTTTCATTTGGGATATGTTCTCAAGGATATATTACTGCTCTAGCCTACACTGTCTCCTTTGGGGTTTTAAGGATAATGGCACCTATCACTATGGAGAAACACAGCGGGTAAATTTACCCAACCCTTCATACATTTTCCCTTTGGTTCCAATACAATGGTCTCTGAGAAATTTAAACTCTCTTTAGATGTAAGAGACATTTTATTTTTTGGGCTTTTCGTTCAAGGTGTCATATCTATTGCCACGGTGTCATATCTAATATTCGTAGTTAGGCCCAGGATTTACCAGGAACGGGCACAGAAGGCAGCCCCAGGGGTGGAAAACCTCAAATGGCATGGGTCATGGGAGGACGTGGGTAAATTTCTAGAAAGTGGTTCAGTTCCTACAACATGGAATTTCACTCTCGAACAACTCCTAAACCCTGCACAGATAATAAAAACTGTGAGGGAGAGAGGTCGTGGTAAACCCAAAGAGAGGCAGGTGGTAGATGCATGTGGGGCTTTAGCCGTTGCCTACAGAAAGGTGTTCGGTATGGTACAACCCTCACAGGGAAAAGGAAAAGATGAAAACGAGAGGTCTGATACAAGGGTGACTCCCGATTCGACCAGTTCCAAGGAACCAAACAAGTCAATGGAGGTTACCCCTATCCAAAAGAGGAAATATAAGACCAAATCAGTTCGCCCAGTAGATGATGATGGGGAGGCAGGACCCTCACAGGTAGCCAACCCAGAGCCAGAAATCATCACTGAGTCCTTATCATATGACAACCTCCGGAAATTACGGTCAGATGTCCTTCGTCACTCGAATGAGCCCATACTGACCTGGATGATTCGAGTCTGGGACTCCACGGGTGATACCATAAACCTTGATGGCGGTGAAGCAAGGTTCTTGAGGTCTATTGCCCAGGATGTGGGCATTGAAGGGGCATTTGTGAGAGAATCAAAGCCCCTGTCTCTCTGGGCACGGCTGCTGGACGCTGTGAGAGAGAGGTTCGTTTACAGAGAGGCCTTGCAGACAGACCTCACGAACTGAGCTGTGGTATTTCCTATCTGGCCATGGAGAAGACATGAGACAGTGGGACAGGAAACCTACCCATGTTTTGGCAGCCCGAGTACAAGAGTTGAAGGACCAGAGAAAAACAAAGTCCGTGAAAGTGAGTGCAGTGCCAGTATCCCGTGGGCAGGGATCTGACCCACTAGAAGGTTCCTCCCGCCGGTATCTGCAGACGGAAAACTGTGACGAGCAGGATAGAGACCAGTATTAGAGGGGCCCTGCCTCTAGCCAGGTAGAGGCACGGGACAACCGTGTTTATTGGACGGTGTGGATCCGATGGCCTGGCACATCAGATCCACAAGAATATAAGGCTTTGGTTGACACTGGCACTCAATGCACGTTAATACCCTCAGGACATGTGGGACCAGAGGCTATTTCCATTTCTGGGGTGACAGGAGGGTCGCAACAGTTGACCGTGTGGGAAGCTGAAGTGAGCTTGACCGGGAAGGAGTGGCAGAAACACCCCATTGTGACTGGTCCAGATGCCCCATGTATCCTGGGCATTGACTACCTTAGGAATGGGTATTTCAAAGACCCCAAGGGACATAGATGGGCTTTTGGAATAGCTACTGTGGAGACAGAGGCGGTTAAGCAGTTGAATTCACTACCTGACCTCTCGGAGAACCCTTCTGCTGTGGGACTGTTGAAGGTTGAACGATGCAATGGACTGTTGAAGACTACTCTGAAAGCATTAGGCGGAGGGACTTTCAAACACTGGGATCAATACCTAGCAAAGGCTACATGGTTAGTCAACACTAGAGGCTCCGTCAATCGAGCCGTCCCTGCCCAATCAGAGTCCTTTCACACTGTAGACGGGGACAAGGTCCCAGTGGTTCACATGAGAGGTATGTTAGGTAAAACAGTTTGGGTTAACCCTGCCTCGAGCAAAGGTAAATCCATTCGTGGAATTGTTTTTGCCCAAGGACCTGGTTGCACATGGTGAGTGATGCAAGAAGATGGAGAAACCTGGTGCATACCTCAAGGAGATATTATCTTAGGGTAAACAGGACATAACTGTATCTGTATTTGTATCTATATATTTGTGAATATGTACACAGTTTAGAATGATGTATGTATGTATGGAGTTCAAAAAAAAGGTTTAATTTGATAGATGTATGGTGGTATGGGAAAGGGAAAAAAAAATTAGGGGTGGATAATGTCATAGTTCTGATTTTAGCAAGGAATTTTTTCTTCCCCTTCCCCCTGCCATGTGTGTGTGCTCTGTATATGGACCATTAGGTGAACAAAGGAATCGGTCTGGACCACTAATTGCTGAAATTAGTCTCCTTGACAACGAAGGGGGAGGGGTTGTGGTGCATTGGTGTGTGGTTGGAAGGAGGTGGGGAGGTGTGGTTTCATGATACAGGTACTAAGAAAGTCAACTAGGAAAGGTGCCCTCCGTGATTTGTTGCTTGTTAACAGAGAGGGTCTTGTGATTGAAACAGTGATTGGTGACCATCTTGGCTACAGGGATCATGAAGCAATCGAGTTCAAAATCTCTGTTGATGGGAGGAATGAAGAGAGCAGACTTCAGGCTGGTCAGGGAAGTAGTGAGAAAGGTTCCCTGGGAAAATGCTTTTGAAGGTGCTGGGGTCCATCAGTGCTGGTCACTTCTCAAACATCACCTCCTAAGGGCACAGGAGAAGTCAATTCCTAAATGTCCTAAGTCCAGCAGACAATATAGAAGGCCAGCTTGGTTGAATAGGACTCTTCTTTTGAAGGTAAGGCAAAAAGGAAGGTTTATGTTCAGTGACATGGGAAGAATACAGAGATGCTGTTCGCCACTGTAGGGAGAAAATTTGTGCATCCAAAACTCAACTAGAGTTGAAACTGACCAGAAATGTGGGGGGACAATAAAAAGAGTTTCTTTAAATACCTTAATGGCAGAAATTACATTGGTCTATTACAGGATGAGGATGGTCATCTCACTAACAGGGACATAGACAACGAGGAGATATTTAATGCTTTCTTTGCCTCTGTCTTCAACACAGATGATGGACTAAGGGGGTCCCAGCACCCTGAGCTGGAGGACCATGGCTGTGAGAATGATCAACTCACAATTGACCCTGTACTTGTGGGGAATCTGCTGCTCCAGCTGGATCCCTATAAATCTGTGGGCCATGATGGGATTCATCCAGGAATACTCAAAGAGCTGGTTGATGTCATTGCAAGGCCTCTCTCAATGATTTTTGAACAGTCTTGGGAATCCAGAGAGGCCCCAGTTGACTGGAAACTGTGAATGTTGTCCCAATTTTCAAAAAGGGAAAGAAGGATGACCCTGGAAACTACAGTCTCACTTCAGTGTCTGGTAAAGTTATGGAGAAGATTATTCTGGAAGGTGATGAAAAACACCTGAAGGACAACGGAGTCATTGGTCACAGCCAGCACAACTTCATGAGAGGAAAGTCCTGCTCATCAAACCTGATTTCCTTCTATGACAAGGTAACCCACATAGTTGATCAAGGGAAGCCAGCTGATGTCATCTTTTTGGATTTCAGTAAAACTTTTGGTACTGTCTCTTACAGGATCCTTCTGGACCAAATGTCCAACACACAACTGGATAAACACATCATGCGGTGGGTGAGCAATTGGCTCATGGGTTGAGCACAGAGGGTAATAGTGAATGGGGTAACATCAGACTGGTGACCTGTTACTAGTGGGGTTCTACAGGGCTCCACCTTAGGCACAGTGCTCTTCAACATCTTCATAAATTACTTGGACACAGGACTCAAAGGGATGCTAAGGAAGTATGAAGATAATACAAAACTGGGAGGATCTTTTGATTCCCTCAAAGGCAGGATGACCCTGCAGAGAGACCTTGACAAATTAGAGAGATGGGTAATCACCAACCAGATGAATTTCAACAAAGGCAAGTGCAGAATTCTGCACCTGGGATGGGGTAACCCTGGTTGTACGTACAGACTGAGGAAGGAGGTGTTGGAAAGAAATGTCACAGAAAGGGACTTGATGGCAAGTTGAATATGAGTCAGTAGTGTGCCCTGGCAACCAGGAGACCCAACCGCGTACCGGGTTGCATCAGGCAAAGCATTGCCAGTCGGTTGAGGGAGGTGATTGCCCCTCTCTACTCTGCGCTGGTGTGGCCTCACCTTGAATATTCTGTGCAGTTTTGGTCATCACAATATAAGAAAGATTTTAAGCTATTAGAGAACCTCCAAAGGAGGGCTACAAAGGTGGTGAAGGGCCTTGAGGGGAAGCTGTATGAGGAGAGGCTGAGGTCACTTGGTCTGTTCAGCCCGGAGAAGACTGAGGGGAGATCTCATTGTGGTATTCAACATCGTCATGAGGGGAAGCAGAGGGGCAAGTACCAATCTCTTCACTTTTGTGACCAGTGACAGGACTCAAGGAAGCAGCATGAAGTTGAGTTGGGGGAGGTTTAGGTTGGATATCAGGAAAAAGTTTTTCACCCACAGGGTGGTTGAGCACTGGAACAGGCACCCCAGGGAAGTGGTCACAACACCAAGTCTGCCAGAGTTCAAGAAGCATTTGGACAATGCTCTCAGGCACATGATATGATTCTTGGGGATGTCCTGTGCAGGGCCAAGTATTCGACTCAGCGATTCTTATGGGTCCCTTCCAACTCAGAATATTCTGTGATTCTGTGAAAAGTAGGTATCTGCGTCGCAACAATAACCTGAGAGCAGGTCAGTATCTCTGGTGACACTGCCATTCTGGAGAATGGGGTGAGTCAGGGCTTGGGGCTGAACTCATTTCTAGATACATATGCAAAGTAGCAATAAATGACCTACAGTTTAGTATGGGGAGAGCATCAGATCTTCCAGCTGCTCTATTAAGACTACAGACCAGGATATTTAATTACGTCTGACCTTCTCCTTTAAGGAGATTATCACGGTGGCACACTGACTGTTGTGCCCTGCCAGTACCCTTGGACTTTGCTCCTTCTCCTTTGCTCATTATGATCCTCCTGTCCATGGAGGGATGAGGTTGGGGTTGATGGGAGGGATTGCTGGGGGGGGTGTCCCTGGGTTTTGTCTTAGATTAAAAAACCCCACCATTTATGGTTTATCAGAATGTTTAGATTATTATTATTATTATTATTATTATTATTATTATTATATGGGATCTTATAGATAGGGAGTCTTTCAATAATGAAAAGCATGGTAAGCATGGAGAAGGGCAATTTTGGTAGCTCGACTCCTTTCTTCTCATTAATTCACCCATCTGTGCACTGCAGAGGGCAGAGACATGGCAAGGATCATCCCCCTCCTCTTCACCCCTGCACTCCCATGCACAGTACACCCATGCCAGGGAGGTACATTTATGCCCCTTCCCATGTCTCCTCTTCAAACACCCTCCAGAGGCAACAAACCCACAAGCTGAAGGCTCTAGTTCATCCTTTCAGGATTACAGTTGGTGGGACATTACCTTCCCAGGTTGTCTTTGTTGGGTGCAGCTCTTAGAGCAGAAAACTCCCCTTGCTACAGAAAAACCCTTGATCTGTGCTGCTGGAGGTGAGTCATCTTCATGGGGCTCCATCTCTAGAGTGTTTTTGTCCCACTACAAACTCACCAATTCCTCTGTGCAGTGAATTTCATTTTCTTCTGCTTTTTTGAGAGGGGATAATAGTCCTTACAGGGCTTTGAAGTGCAATGTAAGCATTCCGGTCACAACTGATAATACAACTATTATAAGGACAAAGGTAGCAAGAGTGCAAGAAAGGTATGGGTATGTGGTTTCCTGGTGAGGACTGGTGATTATTATTTAGGTTTTTTTCATTTTTACCACAAAATTTGTGGGAAAAAAGTATAGTGTTTCCCAAATACATACTTCATACATTGGGACTAAATTTACCCAATAATTTTGGGTCCAAAAATAGAGATAGGAACTCTGGAAACAACAAGAAGTGTTACTATTTTCCAAGGAAATGTTTTAAATTTTCTTCTTGAAAGGCATACTTTATATTGAGACAGATGGAGAGGGGAGGAAGGATGAAAAAGAGGAAACATAGATGAGAAAAAGAATTGGACATTTTTTTTTTCACCCAGAATATGAGAAAATACACTTCCTGAGCTATTTTATGTAAATTTTCAAAAAAAAAAAAATATACTGTTCCTTCAGCTCTTTTCCTAGATTCTGTCACTAGCTGCAGTCCTGAATTAATGTGTGACCTGTAGCAAGTGACAACTTCCATATGACTTGGCTCACACCTGCAAACCTGGGAAAGCTGGGGATTTTAATGGGGTTTGTTCATTAAACTTGCCCAGGTACTTTCCATGCTCAAGGTGAGGGTGGCACTATGCACATGCAAAGTCTGGATAGAAACTGTCAGTCCTGTCTGCTCTAATGAGACTTTTCTCCTAGAGAGGTCATTAGCATGTATATGCAGCTTGCCATATATGCTGCAAAATATTCCAAGAGGTGCATTCCTTCAGTCAGTTTTATGTCAGCAATCTTCTGAAGGTAGCAAAATTGTGTTCCCTTAATGAAAGTTATGGTGAAATAGGTCAGGAATTTTGGAAAATATAATGCAATTACTTTGCATAAGTGATAGACTTATGATAGATTTATGCTCCTGCCAGGTAAGCAACAAAGTCATTGCCCATGTAGAAGGAGCAACATGAAATGGGTTATTTAAGATAGATACTGAAGTCTATCATTGCAATGGAAAGCAGTAGTCATGCATCACTGTATGACATAATTTTCCATCATCTTCTGCCAGCTGAGCTGCGATTAAGGTGTTAGCAAGTTTGTCAATTGTCATATCATAAAACTGACCATCAGAGCTGCACTAAAATGTGCAAACCTTTGAAGATGGATCGGGCTTTCAGGCTGATCCAGAGGTGAAATATTGGTTTTCAAATTTCAGTTCCCTGAGATGATGTGCAAGTAACACCTGCATGCCTCACGTGTTCTTACTATATGCACTGTATCTATGCTGTGTCCACATTTACATCAATATGTCCTGTGTGCTCCTCTTTATCCATTTCAACTGAGCCCTCTGATGGCATCTTATCTCAGCAAGACAGATACACTTAGGGTTGTTCAGGTTTCCTAATTGTTTCTTGGTGTTGTTACGTTATCACAAAATGTAATGACAATGGTTATGTGTAACGGGATTAGATAGCTAACCACTAACAAAACAATGGTTACTTGAACTAACAACCATGAGAAGAAAGCAAGTTGAGGAGCGTGACCTAGAACAGGAGTGAATAGCAGATGACTTTGCAGTGGCATTTCTCTGCTGTTTGTAATGAAAGAATGCTTGGAATCATAGAATATCCTGAGTTGGAAGGGACTCACAAGAGTCTAAACCCTGGCCCTGCACAGGACCACCCCAAGTGACTGAGAGTGTTGTCCAAGTGCTTCTTGAACTCTGGCAGGTTTGGTACTGTGATCACTTCCATGGGGAGCCTGTTCCAGTGCCCAACCACTCTGCCTCTTAGACATTTGGAGAGTAAGGCAAGACCTACTCTGGTCAAGGGACCCCAAAAGGCATTTGATTTACAAACAGCTAAAAATGCTGCAAAACTTTGGAAGTGTATTTACAGCTTTTGTTTTTCCCCATCCGCTTGCTGGAATGTATGGAATTGCGAGGGGAAGGTTTGGGTTGTTACTGTGGTTTTATTCGTTTACAGCTGCTCCATGCATTTTATGGATCCCTAAAGATCCATAGGCCACCCCTTGAGAAACAACAACCTGGAAAGACAAGATGGAAAATTTGTACTTTATGTATCATTGGAGTTCCTTGATACTACAGGAAAACCAGGAGGGGAAAAATCATGGACTTTGCTTTAACTGAAAAAAGAGCTGTCTTATTGTGATAACAAAGGTTTTCCTTCAAACAAAGTGAAACAAGTCTGAAGTTGTTCAGTGAGTACACCATGCTCACAGGGGAGATCATCACATGATGCAAATGTACCCAGCTCCCTTCAGGGCAAAGACCATACAACCAACAGGCTCAGGTCAACCTTTCCAACAAGAGTACTTGTACAGACTTGTCCATCATTCCTCAGTCTCCCTGCAGAATGGGAGGCAGTAAGATGCAAGGATGCAGCATTAGGAAGGTAGCCCTTTGTGAAGATGTAGATAAAACTGTCCTGCTTGGTACTGCGCACTCATGTCACCTGTCAAAGATTGGTTCTCTTAACACTTCATGGCTACTGTGTTGTGTTATCCCCACACTTCCCCTAGAGAAGTTGGTCCCTGAACCACTTAGGCAAGGTGGGTTTGGGGAGGCTGGGTTACACACTGACCACACAGCTAAGGAATGCAAGTATTTGGGACTCCTCTGGAAAGACCCTACTGAAAGATCTCCAGGGTGTACTGTTCTAAGCATAAATTTACCAACCCTGGGGTTTGGAAGAGAGCAAATTCCTTCCAGGATTATAGGATTAAGAAACTGAAAAGTGATTCATATTCTTCATTAAACAGGAAAAAAAAAAAGACAGAGACATGAGGGGAAGAGTAGGTATTTTTCCAACCTAACTATTGTGGTTAATAAAATAATAAATGAGGAATGGGTGAAAAGTGTGTGTATGGGGGGGGGGGGATACTTTTATTTATTTTCTATTTATTTTCTTTTGGTTCCACAGATATGCTTAAGCAAACACAATTTCCTGATCCCACAAACAGAAGTTCCCTTGAAAAAAATGGTTTGGGATGGTTTTGGATAATTTTAGCTAAAAAAATACACTTACAAAAAAATAAGCTGTTAGAGAGTAAATATTTAACTTTTCCATTTTTTTTCTTCTTTACATGGAGTGTACATGACAAATCTAATTCGTAGTTGCTAATGTTGTAATGTCAACAGAGCTATAGCTGGAAAGGAAATTACCTGGACTGTCATGATTTTACATTCTTTTTGTAATTTCTTCTCCTGGACAGATTGATTTTTTCATGACAACAGACGCTGAAACAGACTGACTGAACTCGTAATGCAAGTTATGGAGTTCTGTATACAAATAAATTGTTCATGGAAAGTACCCACTGACACGGTTTGGGGTACAGGGTCATTACCCAGACCAGTGGGATTTGTTCATCTGAGTTGTAGTTCTTATCAAGATGCCTGGTAGGATCATATTTTGTCTCATCTGGAGGGACAGACCGACCGCATTCAGGAGACAGATTGCATAGGAACAGCAGCTGTGGGTGTTAGGAGCTGATCTGCTTTATTTTACAAAATAAAAGGTTTTTATAGGCAGATAAGGAAGATTCTGGAAAAAGGGGAAAGGTATGCAAAAACTTGGACAGGGCATTGGTTAGGATTAGGGATTGACAGATACAAAGAGGGGGGATACATGAATCTTCAGATAACTTTTAAGTATTTAATTGGAAAGGCTAGATATCTCCGACTGGACATTTTCCAATCAAAAGAAGCCTGCTCTCCCCTGTGAGAGAGCTTACAATCTAACAGAGACATTTTGTTTATCTTATGCAGTCTGGCTCACATCGCCAGAAGTTGTCTCTTTCCACCTTCTAAAATCCTCGTCCTCCTGTCCACCTCCAACAACGCACCACAATGAGAAAGACTACAAAACCTATGACCAGGAGTTAAAACAAGACCAGTACAAGTTGCAATAAAAGGACAAATGTTTAACAGATCAAATCAAGTTGGTTCTTGGAGGTTTGCTACCTCAGGACATGATAGGAGGTTTTTGCAGAATATATGATTTATTTAGGCTTTACTTGACTTGATGCAAGGAGTAACCAGGGTAATTGTGTGGTCTGTAATGTACAGGTAGTAAGGCAAGATGAAATCTTTCTCTCTTACTTTTTTGTTGATCTATCACCAGAGAGACTTGTTTCAGTAACCCCTCAACCTCAGTTTGGCCAATACAAACTGGCGTCCTAATAGACATTGCCTTACTTCGTGGAAGCACTGGCGCTACAGAAAATGCACACACTGTGCAAAAAAAAAGTCAGGTTTTCACTGTTATTTTGTACTTGGATGAGGTAGTGGTGAACTATGTTAGGCTGCAAAGTGTATGTGAAAACCATTAAGAGAAGGTTGCTTTAACCAATGAGACTTATCATCTTAAGTGTAAGGTTTGGTGGTCAGTAGTAACAGGGTTAGAGAGCAACTTAGAGAGAAAAGTGATTAGATTTCCAAGGGAAAATGAGCAGTCCACAAGTTCAGTCTGAGATTGTCTGTAGTCCTGTTAAGAGTTGGGAATTGCTGAAACATAGATAAAATCCAGTGATCTGAGCAGGAGAGAAACCCAGGATGTCCTGAGTTCTCATGCTAAGGCTTGGCAAAAAACTTTGCTTCTGTAACTACCTCTTCTCCCTGCAAAGAGGTTAATTCAGTAACTATCCTAAGAAACAAGATCTCTGTATGCTTGGCAAAAGGCTGGAGATTCATCTAAACTTCCCTGATGTTCAGAGCAATCGGTGCACTCACACTGAACAATGACTTGCAGATATAGTGATTTTTATGTGCTACATTGGTAAGAATTGCAGAAATGTTTACCCTGAAGTTGAATGTAAATACAAAAAGATGGTTGCCTGAGACTGCAATTTGAACATCTGAAAATGGAATCACACCAATTGTCCCCTAGTTTAATCCTTTACTTTGTTACCTCATCTTTCCCATCTGTGAAATGGAAAAAAATTCCACTTCTCTTTGTCTTGCTTTGCCCTGAGAAACTGGATTGAGCTAAACCTTTCAAAAGGACTTTGAAGACAGATTATTGTTGTTCATTACTGTGTGCAACACTTCCCACCATGAAGCAATATTTGAGAATAAAGGTACGATTCTGCTTTGCCAAAAAAGTAATGCTTATCTTCCACCAAAAATATCTTACTGCTTTGTTAGATGTAAATCATCTGTGTTTGACAGAACTATTTGTAAACTTTGCCAGTGCCAGCCTGGACCTGGTGTATTTTATATTTTTCTCTACTTCTGTGGGGCATTGTGTGTTGTGATTTTGACCTGGGACATTTCCTTTCTTCCAGAGGATTAAGCTCCAGTTATTTTTCTGCTAGCAGTGAGTATCAATTACAACCCAAGAAATATGATTTTCTTCTTTTAAAATGGGTCAGAGCCTTTTGTTTTTTTAACCACAAACAATGGAGTTCAAAGAAAAATCCAGAGACGTACAGTTTTGGAAGCCTTTGTGGTTTCTGATGTGAAACAGGACTGTGTAATGCATTCAGTTCCTCATCAGTTGTGAATGAAAGGTCTAAAGTTTCATAATATCATCAGTTGTGAAAACAACTTGTCCTTGTAAAGTAGGTGTTTAAAATCTGCGCTTGGATTTAGTAAAGCTTAGTCTATTTTTATCCTTGAACAAGTTTTATTTTCTAGGGGTGATGGAAAGAAGGTAAAGAATTATTTTCATTTCTTTTTTTTTTTTTTCTTTTTTGAGAGGAGACAAGTAACTCCATTTCAGATGTCTGTGACAGGACAATTAAGGATTTCATGCCATTTGATGTTGTTATGATTCGTCCCTGAAGGCGAGAGTAACTCAGGTTCTTGTTAATAGATCCCTTGGGGTGGATTAGAGTGAAAAGTAGTGAATGACGGATATTTGTAAATATATATATGTAGGATTTATTTTAGAACAATTTGATTGCAATGGAAAGTAGGTATGTACCTATTTCAGTTATCTATAGTAATATAGCAAGATGAAAGCATAAAAATATCACTTAATGAAATATGTAAGGGAAAAAGAAAGGAAGGAAGAGAAAGAAAGAATAAGAGAAAAAAGATTCATATTCAACACCCATGGATCCATAAGGAGACTTGATTGTTGCACCATTGGACAAAGTGATGATCAAAGTCTTGATCTGTCTTGGTTTGTTAGGGGTGGGGGAAAACGCCTGTGAAACACAAAGTCCGATGCATTAATATACACTCAGGAACACCCTGGTACCTCCCATGAGTGTGTGGGAGGGTAGTTTTACACTGTCTCTTGCAACAGGCTTTGGATCTCTTGCAACATTTTTAATCACTTTTGGTGGGAGGCCTCAGGAATGAGGGGGAGGGGGCACTTCGGGGATCTTTGATGGTTTATGACCCCTTATAAGACATGACAACTTCCTCTTATATCAGTAGGCATACATGTGAATGTGACCTTCCCCAGGGGGAGGGTGTGTGCATGTATGTGTAAGGGAGAGCAATTTGGCATGATAAAAAGCACCATTCTGTCTCCACAGAATCTGCCTCTTATCTGGCTCAAAGTCCAGCTTGTAGGCTCCCCCTCAGTCTTATGCAGATCAGAGTCTTGCCATTACACATCCAAAACCTCACCCCCTGCCCCCTTGTGAGATGAAAACTTGGTGCCAGAAAAGCACCTTGGTGCCTCCTCAATTAAGTCATTAACCATTAACATCCAGTTCCCCACAGATGTCTTTGAAAAGCCTAGGAACTAGTTATGAGTTTCTATCCCTGTTAGATTTAAACTTTATTTCATTTTAACCCTGGGGAATTAGTTTGGGTTGAAGTTGTGTGGAAAGAGGTCACAAGAGGTTAGTGTCCACAAAGGAGACACTAGAGTTCTGCAAGAGTAACTTTATTCATGAACAAAGGGAGAGCTCACTCAGAACACCCAGTGAAAATCTCTGAAATAATTGGAGGGCACAGCCTCCTTTTATCCTAATTTTTCCCAGATGCATAATGCCTTCTTCCTTTCCTCATTAGCTAAAGAACTCAGAAGGTACAGACTTCCTGAAAATGCCTATTACATACAAACAGTCATTTCTTTCTCATTATTCTTAAATAGTTATTTCCTTTTCTCACTATTCTTTCCCAAGATATTACTGAATCCTTTAGTCAAAAGAGCTATTTTTATTCTTTACCCATAGTCATTCCCTTATCTACAAGCCATTCTTTCCTTTCTCACCACCAACAATCTTTTTACCCACAAATAGCTGTTTACACAGCTTGTTTGTAAAGACATGTTCATCTTGTTCTTGTCAATCCCTCCTCTTTTATTTTCTCAATACTTGTCTTTACAAACTTCAGTTATCATTGTCTTAATCCTTTCTTCTTGGGTCTTCTTTGGTTTTGCAATTATTTGCAGTAACATCATTCTCTGTCCTTTTGTAGTCATTTCTTAATCAGTAGGTATAGTCACTACTTGCATACTTTTAACGGCATGTTGAATAAGTTGTTATTACTGGGAGGATCTGAGGTGAAATGATGACACTGTTTAAAATTCAAGAAAGAAATGTTTATTGCAAAGAAGTAGCAAACGAAAAGAGAAACCAAGGAAAAAAAAACCAAACCCCGAGACAACTCCCACTCACTCATGCATTATTCACACAGTTGCTGTACATACCAACCCCAATATGCTCAAGATTCCCAGTATGACTAGCCACTGCATCCTTGGGCTTCGGTAGGCTTAACATGCTTATCAGGCATCCCCACGGAGGCAACACTGTCCCTGGTGTTAGCACGCCTCAGCCTGGAGAAGGAACTGTCTATCTTTCATACAATCAGTCTGTGACGTCTATCTGGGCGTATGTGGCCAGCACACGCCCAGCTAGAGGTCTCCAGTCCCTCCCTCCGTTATGTAAATGGAAATCCCCCTCTACTTGCTCAGTGTACATTGGGGGTCTTCCTTTATGGGTCAGTGGTTGTTACTTCCTCAGCCTCCTCTTCTTTTTCTCCTTGACTCATCCTTGACTGGCTGTTGGCAAGTAGCCAGACTGCAAAACAGTTTCAGTGTACACAAGATGTTCCCCTTCAAGGACAAAGTTCTGTTTATCAGTTCCTGTTTTCTCATAATTTGTCAAGAAAAGAACAGAATCTTGCAGGCCAGACATGGACCAAAATAACAGCATCTAATCACACACAGAGTTGTATTAAATAAGATATCATGCATGGTAAAAAGATCAGGGTTGCTATAGCACAGAAGAGGAAAAGTACCATTCATTTAACCTGTGGTCCACCAGGTAACCACAAAAACGTCTCCCTCCCAGTCTTTCCACATTTAAACTGCTACGTGAGCTAATTTTTTTTTTTATTTCTTTTGTTATTTGTTTTACTACTTTTCCATTGTCATCTATTTGCAAACAACAGTTTGAGTCATTTAATTTTCCACAAACTCCCCCTTCTGTGTCATAGTTCTGATTTTAGCAAGGAATTTTTCTTTCCCTTCCCCCTGCCGTGTGTGTGTGTGTGTGTGTGTGTGTGCGCGCTCTGTATATGGGCCAGCAGGTGAACAAATGAATCGGTATGAGTCACTAATGGCTGAGATTAGTCTCTTTGACAACGAAGGGGGAGGAGTTGTGGGGGGTTGGTGTGTGGTTGGAAGGAGATGGGGAGGTGTGGCTGGTGTGTGTGCCAGTGAGGGGAGGACCTGCTGTAAGCTGCAGAGCTACCTGGTTTCTTTTTTCTTCCTGTCGGAGGGGAGTTTGCTGCTGTTCTCTTCTCAGCTGTTGCTGGCTGCAGGCCCTGCTGAAAGCTAATCCTCATCTGCTGAAGTTTGTGAGTTTTCTTCCATTGGGAGAACTTTCTGTTTTATTGCTGGTTTTTTTTTTTCCTTCCCCCTTCCCCCCCTATTGCCTCTCTCCTTTCCCACTGTGGGAAGGGAAGGGGAACCGAGGTGGTTTTTTTTGTTTGTTTTCGGTTTGTTTTTTTCCTTCCCTTCGACATACCTGGAGAGAACTTTTTTTTTCTCATCCCACGGTGGCTAGGGATCCCCCAGCGCCGTCTGGTGACGGGCACTGGACATTACAAGTTCTGTTCCTCCAGTGATCCAACAGCGCCACCTGGTGAACACTATAGGACACTACAAGTTCTGCACCTCCAGTGACCCAACAACGCCACCTGGTGAATAGTAGAGGACATTACAAATTTTGCATCTCCAGTGACCCAACGGCGCCCCCTGCTGACGGTGGTTGGAACTGCACCAAAGGGTGCAAAATTTTGTTTAATTTTCCTTTTGCCAGTTTATTGGTTTTGTTCTTGAAGGGGATTATTGGTGGGTATAGGAGTATTGCTTAGTTATTTTACTTGTTTTTTTCGTGTTCCTGTTAATACACACATACCTTTTAATAAAGGGCTGTTATTTTCCCCTTTCCATAATTTGTTTTCCTTCAATCGAAGCCTCTTAATTTTGGATTTATAATTGCTTAGAAAGAGAAGTTTGGGTCTTTTCCTCCTAATCCATCCTCAGTAAAAGACCCTTGTCTCACTTAAACTGGGACATCTTTTGGAGCCCAACGTGGAGCACGAGAGAGGAAAAGTGGAAAAGGAATAACTGCCATTGTGTGACTTTATACGTGTTTGTGAACCTGTAGGCACCATGAAGCTTAAGGTCGTTGCTTTTCTTTGGCATATAATTATGCCAAAATCTATGTCCCACCTGTCGATGTTTTTCAGTTCTGACACTATGACCCTCATTGCAATAAGTATGTTTGAGATCTTGCACTGGTTTTATGACATAACAAATTCAGCACCTGTTATTTTCATTTGGGATATGTTCTCAAGGATATATTACTGCTCTAGCCTACACTGTCTCCTTTGGGGTTTTAAGGATAATGGCACCTATCACTATGGAGAAACACAAGGGGGTATATTTGCCCAACCCTTCATACATTTTCCCTTTGGTTCCAATACAATGACTTCTGAGAAATTTAAACTCTCTTTAGATGTAAGAGACGTTTTACTTTTTGGGCTTCTCGTGCAAGTTTGTGCCACGGTGTCATATCTAATATTCGTAGTTAGGGTCAGGATTTACCAGGAATGGGCACAGAAGGTAGCCCCAGGGGTGGAAAACCTCAAATGGCATGGGCCATGGGAGGACGTGGGTAAATTTCTAGAAAGTGGTTCAGTTCCTACAACATGGAAGTTCACTCTTGAACAGCTCCTAAACCCTGCACAGATAATAACAGCTGTGAGGGAGAGAGGTCATGGTAAAACCATAGAGAGGCAGGTGGTAGATGCATGTGGGGCTTTAACCGTTGCCTACAGAAAGGTACTCAGTATGGTGCAGCCCTCACAGGGAAAAGGAAAAGATGAAAACGAGAGGTCTGATACAAGGGTGACTCCCAATACGACCAGTTCCAAGGGACCAAACAAGTCAATGGAGGTTGCTCCTATCCAAAAGTGGAAATATAAGACCAAGTCAGCCTGCCCAGTTGATGATGATGGGGAGGTAGGACCCTCACAGGCAACCAACCCGGAGGCAGAAATCATCACTGAGTCCTTATCGTATAACAACCTTCGGAAATTACAGGTAGACATGATGCCCAAAAAAAGGCAGATAAAAAAAAGGAAACTGCTTAAAGGCAGAATTTTGAGCCCATAAACAGCAGGTATTTATTGAATGATTAACAACGTCAGGGTAGCTTCCAGCTCAGGCTGGACAAAAAGCTCTGAAGTGGTTCAGTAAAAACAAGCAATATATACAGTTTCTAATCATGATTACAGCATAATCACATGCATATTCATATTATTGCATCATTAGATTACAATATTCATAGCAGGTGGAGTCGGGGTGGAGATTGAGGCGTGGTCTCTATTTTGAGGAATATTATGGTGGGAGTTCCTGCCTGCCTTCATCCTGGGGTCTGCATTTTACTCATCTTCCTCGGGTGACATCCGTGACCTTTTGTTCTATCCATTGTTCTCGTGTCCTGATCGTCCAGGCTTGAAGAGACCTTTGGCTCTAGGTCTACTTTACCTATTCAAATGTCTACCTTGGCTCCTCTGGATGAGATTTACGTGTGTTGAGTTCTTTGTCTAGTGTTTGTTGTGGTTCCTTTAAGGTCTAATGCTCTTAATACAGAACATAGCCTTCTTGTAAAAGTAACCCTTCCTGTTTCAGACGTCATACGTCACCCGAATGAGTCCATACTGACCTGGATGATTCGAGTCTGGGACTCCACGGGTGATGACATAAACCTGGATGGAAGTGAAGCAAGGTTCTTGAGGTCTATTGCCCAGGATGTGGGCATTGAAGAGGCATTCGTGAGAGAATCAAAGCCCCTGTCTCTCTGGGCACGGTTGCTGGACACTTTGAGAGAGAGGTTTGTTTATAGAGAGGCCTTGCACACAGACCATTTTGTGAAGAGCTGGAATACCATGGAGGAGGGGATCCAATGCCTGAGGGAAATGGCACTGTTGGAGGTTCTGTTTGGAAGGGATATGCAAGCCAATCACGATCCTGACAAGATTAGATGTACACCAATCATGTGGTGGACCTTCATACGTATGGGACCATCTGCACACGTCAGTTACCTGACATCATTGGAGGCTGGGGAAAAGAGAGAACCAGTGACGTTTATAGCAAATAAACTTCTGATGTACGACAGTATGGTCCACGGATCACTACAAGCCCGCGTTTCTTCCGTAGAGACCTCAATCAATAACCTAACTACCATAGCTACAAAACTACAAGATCAACAGGAGAAAATCCTAGAAAAGATTGAGATAAACAGTTCCCAGGTGGCACCAGTGAGAACCAGGCACCCCCCAGCTAGAGAGGTTAGACAGACCTCACGAACCGAGCTGTGGTATTTCCTATCTGGCCATGGAGAAGACATGAGACAGTGGGACAGGAAACCTACCCATGTCTTGGCAGCCCGAGTACAAGAGTTGAAGGACAAGGAAAAGGCAAAGTCCGTGAAAGTGAGTGCAGTGCCGGTATCCCGTGGTCAGGGATCTGACCCATTAGAAGGTACATTCCACCGGTATCTGCAGACGGAAAACTGTGACGAGTAGGACAGAGACCAGTACTAGAGGGGTCCTGCCTCTAGCCAGGTAGAGGCACGGGACAACCGTGTCTATTGGACGGTGTGGATCCGATGGCCTGGCACATCAGACCCACAAGAATATAAGGCTTTGGTTGACACTGGCGCTCAATGTACGTTAATGCCCTCAGGACATGTGGGACCAGAGGCTATTTCCATTTCTGGGGTGACCGTGTGGGAAGTTGAAGTGAGCTTGACTGGGAAGGAGTGGCAGAAACACCCCATTGTGACTGGTCCAGATGCCCCATGTATCCTGGGCATTGACTACCTTAGGAATGGGTATTTCAAAGACCCCAAGGGACATAGATGGGCTTTTGGAATAGCTACTGTGGAGACAGAGGCGGTTAAGCAGTTGAATTCACTACCTGGCCTCTCGGAGAACCCTTCTGCTGTGGGACTGTTGAAGGCTGAGGAACAGCGAGTGCCAATTGCCACTACAATAGTGCACCGTCGGCAGTACTGAACGAATCGAGACTCTGTGATCACCATCCATAAGATGATTCGTGAGCTGGAGAGCCAAGGAGTGATCAGCAGGATCCACTCCCTCTTCAACAGCCCCATCTGGCCTGTGCATAAGTCTGACGGAGAATGGAGGTTGACTGGACTATTGTGACCTGAATGAAGCCACCCCGCCGCTGAGTGCCGATGTTCCAGACATGTTGGAGCTCCAGTACGAGCTGGAGTCTAAGGCAGCGAGGTGGTACGCCACTATCGACATTGCGAATGCATTCTTCTCCATTCCCTTGGCAGCAGAGTGCAGGCCGCAGTTTGCTTTCACGTGGAGGGGTGTGCAGTACACATGGAACCGACTGCCCCAGGGGTGGAAACACAGTCCCACCATCTGCCACGGATTGATTCAGGCTACACTAGAGAAAGGTGAAGCTCCAGAACACCTGCAGTACATTGATGACATCATCGTATGGGGGGACACAGCAGAAGAGGTCTCTGAGAAAGGAAAGAAGATCATACAGATTCTCCTGGAAACTGGTTTTGCCATTAAAAGAGTAAAGTCAAGGGACCTGCCCGAGAGATCCAGTTCCTGGGAGTAAAGTGGCAAGATGGACGTCGTCAAATCCCGACTTAAGTCATCGATAAAATCACAGCAATGGCCCCACCAACTAGCAAGAAGGAAACCCAAGCTTTCCTGGGTGCCATAGGTTTTTGGAGAATGCATATCCCCGAGTACAGCCAGATCGTAAGCCCTCTCTATCTGGTAACCCGCAAGAAGAATGATTTCCAGTGGGGTCCTGAACAACAGCAAGCATTTGAACAGATTAAACAGGAGATCGCCCATGCTGTAGCCCTTGGGCCAGTCAGGACAGGACCAGATGTGAAGAATGTGCTCTACTCTGCATCTGGGGATAAGGGCCTCTCCTGGAGCCTCTGGAAGAAGGTGCCTGGCGAGACCTGAGGCTGCCCACTTGGATTCTGGAGCCGAAGCTACAGAGGGTCGGAAGCCACTTACACTCCAACAGAAAAGGAGATCTTAGCAACTTATGAGGGAGTATGAACTGCCTCAGAGGTGATTGGCACAGAAGAACAGCTCCTCCTGGCACCTAGGTTACTGGTATTGAGTTGGATGTTCAAAGGGAAGACGCCCTCTACTCATCATGCCACTGATGCCACCTGGAGCAAATGGATCGCCCTGATCATGCAGCGCGCCCACATTGGAAACCCAAATCGCCCTGGGATCCTAGAAATCATCACAAACTGACCGGAAGGTGAGAATTTTAGTCTAACAGAAGAAGAAGAAGGGGAGTACGTGGTACGGGTGGAGGAAGCCCCAGCATACAACCAACTACCAGAAGAAGACATACGCTACGCACTCTTTACTGATGGTTCCTGCCGCATCTTAGGGATGAAACGTAAATGGAAAGCAGCTGTATGGAGTCCCACACGAAAAGTTGCAGAAGCTATGGAAGGAGAGGGTGAATCAAGCCAATTCACAGAGCTCAAAGCTGTCCAGATGGCGTTGGACATTGCTGAATGAGAGAAGTGGTCAAAACTTTACCTCTACACGGACTCATGGATGGTGACCAATGTCCTGTGGGGGTGGTTGGACAGATGGAAGAAGACCAATTGGAAACGTAGGGGAATACCCATCTGGGCCGTTGATATATGGCAAGACACGGGTTGAGAAGCTGATTGTGAAGGTCCGCCACGTAGACGCCCACGTGCCCAAAAATCGAACCAATGAAGAGCATTGCAACAATGAACAGGCAGACCAAGCTGCACAAGTTGAGGTTTCACAGGTGGACCTAGACTGGCAGTACAAAGGGGAATTGCTCTTAGCACGATGGGCCCATGATGCCGCCGGTCATCAGGGTAGAGATGCCACCTACAGATGGGCACGAGACCAAGGGGTGAATCTAACCATGGATGCTATCTTTCCGGTTATCCATGACTGTGAGACATGTGCTACCATTAAACAGGCTAAGAGACTGAAACCCCTGTGGTATGGTGGACGGTGGAATAAATACAGGTATGGGGAGGCTTGGCAGGTTGATTATATCACAGACCCGTCAAGGTAAGCGCTATGTGCTCACTATGGTGGAAGTCACAACTGGATGGGTGGAGATGCATCCGGTGCCCCACGTCACTACCAGAAATACCTTCCTGGGCCTCGAAAAACAGGTCCTGTGGCGGCACGGCACCCCAGAGTGAATTGAGTCAGATAGTGGGACACACTTCAAGAATAGTTTAGTTACCACCTGGGCGAAAGAGCATGGCATTGAGTGGGTCTATCACATACCATACCATGCAGCAGCTGCCGGGAAGGTTGAACGATACAATGGACTGTTGAAGACTACCCTGAAAGCATTAGGTGGAGGGACTTTCAAACACTGGGATCAATACCTAGCAAAGGTTACATGGTTAGTCAACACTAGAGGCTCCGTCAATCGAGCCGACCCTGCCCAATCAGAGTCCCTTCACACTGTAGATGAGGACAAGGTCTCAGTGGTTCACATGAGAGATATGTTCAGTAAAACTGTTTGGGTTAACCCTGCCTCGAGCAAAGGCAAATCCATTTGTGGAATTGTTTTTGCCCAAGGACCAGGTTGCACATGGGTGATGCAAGAAGATGGAGAAACCCGGTGCATACCTCAAGGAGATATTATCTTAGGGTAAACAGGTCATAACTGTATCCGTATTTGTATCTATATATTTGTGAATATATACACAGTTTAGAATGATGTATGTATGTATGGAGTTCAAAAAAAAAAAGGTTTAATTTGATAGATGTATGGTGGTATGGGAAAGGGAAAAAAAATTAGGGGTGGATAATGTCATAGTTCTGATTTTAACAAGGAATTTTTCTTTCCCTTCCCCTTGCCGTGTGTGTGTGTGTGTGTGTGTTTGTGTGCTCTGTATATGGGCCATCAGGTGAACAAAGGAATTGGTCTGGACCACTAATGACCGAGATTAGTTTTTTTTTTTTTTCCTTCCCCGTTCCCCCCCATTCCCTTTCTTCTTTCCCAGTGTGGGAAGGGAAGGGGAACCGAGGTGGTTTTTTTTTGGTTTTTGGTTTGTTTTTTTCCTTCCTTTTGACATACCTGGAGAGTGCTTTTTTTTTTTCCCCATCCCACGGGGCAGTGACTAGGGATCCCACAGCGTCGCCTGGTGACGGGCACTGGACATTACAAGTTCTGTTCCTCCAGTGATCCAACAGCGCCACCTGGAGACTACAATAGGACACTACAAGTTCTGCACCTCCAGTGACCCAACAACGTCACCTGGTGAATAGTACAGGACATTACAAATTTTGCATCTCCAGTGACCCGATGGTGCCCCCTGCTGACGGTGGTTGGAACTGCATCAAAGGGTGCAAAAAATTGAACTGTTTAATTTTCCTTTTGCCGGTTTACCGGTTTTGTTCTTAAAGGGGATTATTGGTGGGTATAGGAGTATTGCTTAGTTATTTTACTTGTTTTTTTCATGTTCCTGGTAATACCCACATACCTTTTAATAAAGGGTTGTTATTTTCCCTTTTACATAATTTGTTTTCCTTCAATCGAAGCCTCTTAATTTTGGATTTATAATTGCTTAGAAAGAGAAGTTTGGGTCTTTTCCTCCTAATCCATCCTCAGAAAAGACCGTTGTCTCATTTAAGCTGGGACATTCTTCTAATAGATAATCTAATACCATCCATTGTTGAAATATTGCGCTTCTCATCTGGGGAGCCTTGTAGGCAAGAAGGTCAAGGGCCTCAGCAGTCTTATTAACTATAATTTCCTAATCAACCTGTAACCTAATTATTTGATTTATATTATAAATTGGCTCCCTTGCTCCATACACTATTTTATGAGGATTCCAAGTTGCTGGTCCATAATGTATAATTTGGTCTGGTGACCATTCATCTTTTTCCCATTTCTGAGTGCTCCCTCCAGCCAGGGAAGTGTTAATTGATCACCTTTTTCTGACTACATCATCATATGCTCTAATTCCTAAACTATTTCCTTGAGTTTGGGACAACAAGAAAAACAAAGGTCTGATGTATTCTATAAAACAAATTCCTGACCAATTTGAGGGCAACTTGCTATATGTTGTCCACAAATCCAATAACGGCCCTTCAAGGTCCAAGTTCCATTTGGAAAAGGGTCCTTCCAAGTTTCCTCATCAGTTGGGGTGTGATAGTAAAAAAGGATTTTTTACTCTTAAAGGCCTTCCTACTATGATGTATCTTTCATTTTCATTTTTCTGATACTTACACTTCCATGTTCCTGCATTTACTTTCCAAGTACACCTATATCATGTCTGATTGATGCTGGACCAAAATTCTTGAAGATTTGTTCTGGTTCCATTTGGATGTTGCCAGGTCCAATGAAAGACTTTGTTGTAGGTTGACCCTGGTCAGATACCAGGTACCCACTAAAGCCAGTCTCTCACTCTCCCTCTGCACCTGGGCAGAGGAGAGAGAAAAAAAACCCAGCTAAGGATTCATGAGTTGAGATAACAGCTGGGAGAGGTCACTTACTGATTCCCTTCACAGTCAAAACAGACTCAAAGTGGGGATAAAACCTAAATTTATTACTAACAGGATCAGAGCCAAAGAGTGAGAAATAAAACAGTCTTAAAAACACCTTCCCCCCACCCCTCCTTCCTTCCATGTTCTCCCTCCTCCCCTCCAGAGGTGCAGGGGGACAGGGAATGAGAGTTACGGTCAGTTGTTTCTACCGCTGCTCAGAGAGAGGAGTCCTTCCCCTGTATCTGTGGGGTCCCTCCCATGGGAGACAGTCCTTGATGGATCTCTCCAGAGGGAGTCCATCCCTTGGGCAGCAGTTCTTCACAAACTGTTGGCCCGTGGATCACTCCTCCATGGGGTCAGTCCTTCATGAATGAGCTGTACTGGTGTGGGTCCCCCACAGGGGCCACAAGTCCTTCCTGGGAAAAACCTACTGCAACACGGGTTTCCCTCTCCATGGGCTGCAGGTCTCTGGCAGGACCCTGCCCCATCCTGGGCCTCCCAAAGGGTCACAGCCTCCTTCGTGCATCCACCTGCTCCAACATGGGCTCCTCCATGGGCTGCAGGTGGGTCTCTGCACCCCGATGGTCCTCCATGGGCTTCAGAGGGAGAGCCTGCTACACCATGGTCTTCACCATAGGCTGCAGGGACCTCAGCTCTGGCACCTGGAGCACTTCTCTCCCTCCTTCTATGCTGACCTTGGTATCTACCTTGTTGTTCCCATGTTCTCACTCTGCTCTTCCCTGGCTGGAATACTTTCTGGGTCACAACCTTCTGTTCTTAAATATGTTATCACAGAGGAGTTACTATTACTCCTGATTGGCTCGGCCTTGGCCAGTGGCAGGAAGTCCATCATGCAGCCAGTTGGCATTGGCTATACGGGACAGGGGAAACTTCTAGCAGCTTCTAACAGAAGTCGCCCTTGTAGCCCCCTCCTGCTACCAAAACCCATCCACAGAAAATCACTAGACTCATGATACATCATCAGTACTATTACCCTCTTTGCAGTACAAAGTGGTGTAGTCAAAGTTAGGATCCTTCTCGAACTTTGCACATTCGGGGAACTTAATATGAGGACACTTTATCCTACCTCCTGTTTTGGATGTGAGTTTGATTCCACTTCCCTTTGTATCTGGCACAATTAATTGGTCTATAGTGTGGATCTATGCAGTCATAGACAGGAGATAGTGTCCACTCGCAAGTGTTTTTTCCCCACAGGAATTGTTCCCTCTTTTGTTCTATTCAGACAGTAATTACCTCTCCCAGAAAAGTGGAGTCACCATGGACTACTACCCTCTTCTGTCCAAAAACCAGCGCTATTGTGGACTGTACTTAAATTACTAACCCACCATTTAGGTCGGACTTGACTGGCTACCCATGGTCAGTTTTCCGATCCTCCTGGCCCTTCACTGACCCAACAATTGGTTAAATTAAAGGTTTTTGCTACTTGCCCCCAAATTCATTCTCCCTCTCCTGTCCCAGACCTTGCTGATAATAGAAAAATGGGATTAAAAAGAACATCCTATGGTGTAATCAAATTACCTAGTCTAATTCTTGCATTGTCTTCTGTACCACAGGTGGTGAGTGAATGCATAGAAACAACTAAACAAAGAAAACAATGACAGTTAGTATTAGTCCACCAATTACTGGAGATCTGAAAGGAGGGAAATCCATATAGATTTTTTCAGTAGACAACCTATGAGTAGACACATGGAGTTTCCCCTGAGGTCGACACACTGGTCACTACCAGTGTTAGTTGCCATCTTCCATCGTTTTCCTCCAGTTAGGAAGTCCAAATTTCTGGGACTTTAGAGACCTTGACCAGAGTATGATGGGTCCACCCATGTTCAGCTGTCTTGACTGCTGTTTCTGTGGTTAACAGTTGGTATGGTCCATGCCACTTTGCCACCAGTGGTGCTTCTTTCTGCTCCTAAACCAGGAACCAATCTCCTGCTTGGATGTTATGAACAGCAAAGTCCAAAGGAAGGGTCTGTGCCAACTGGGTTTCCTGTCAAAGAGATTTTATGAGAGACAGTATTCTGGCCACACATTGTTTTAAATATACATCACTTATCTCCACATTCCCACTGGGTTGAGAATTAACAGGGTAAGACATTCCAAACATTAATTCAAAGGGAGATAATTGAATATCTCCTCTGGGTCTGGCTCTTATTCTTACCAAAGCTAATGGCAAAAACCATATCCATGGCATCTTAGTTTCCAACACTAATTTAAAAAGGTATTTCTTTATTTCTCCATTCATTCTTTCTAGCCAGCCCAAACTCTGAGGGTGCCAGGGGGTATGGAGATCCCATTGTATTCCTGCAGCTGCCATAACCCCTTGAAGAATTTTTCCTGTAAAACGAGTTCCCCTAATTGAGTCTATTGTTACCACAATCCCATACCTTGGAATTATTTGTTCTAAGAATACCTTAATAACTGATTCAATAGTTGTTGAAGAGGTTGGGAATGCTTCTGGCCACCCTATTAGCTGACATACTATTACCAGAAGGTATTTAAGCCTTCCTGCTTGAGGCATTTTGGTGAAATCCACTTGGCATCATTTTAACAGGCACACAGTCCAAAGTTGCCCTCCCCTGGTAACTTCCTTTGTAACCTGGCTATTAACTTTAGCACAAATTAAACAGCCTTCAATAGCCCATTTTGCTAAAACAAAAAGACCCAAGGTGGCATAAATTTTGAGAAAGGCCTCTGCCAATCCTTGAGACCCCTAATGACTCCCTTCATGGAGTTGTCTCAGTATTTGTAGGGTCAATGTTTTTGGTACCCATTGTTTACCATACTTTGTAAACCAATTACTCCCCTTTTCTCTCCCACTGTTTTTAATTGTCTCCAATTCCTTTGGTGAAAAAGACATCCTTTCTGACAGTGGCTGAAGCACTGGGAGAAGAGGGAGTACTTTAGATACCTCCAGTAGAACTGCTGCTTTTTGAGCTTCTTCATCTGCTAGTCGATTACCTATTGCTTCTTCTGAATATCCTACTTGGTGTCCTCTAATGTGCATTATTGCCACTTTCTTTGGTAAATTTACTACTTCCAGCAAGTAGGTAATTAAGTTCTCATGAGCTAATGTCTTTCCCCTACAAGTTAACAAGTGTTTACTACCTTTTCCTGATGTAATTCATAGGGCATACAATTCTGCAGTCTGTCCTGTGGGCAGTAATTTCCCCACTTCTTCTGATTCTTTTCCTTTAACAACAACATATCCTATAGCTCCTTTCCCTTCCATTACCCTTGAGGACCCATCAATAAACACATTTTCTATGTTTGGTCAGGGGGTATCTCATAGGTCTTCCCTAGCCCAGGTTTGGAGATCTGTTACTTGAATACAGTCATGAGTTTCCTTCTGGTCCTCTCCTTTGGGGTCATTTAAACAGGAGGCTGGGTTAAATCCCTTCCCTGCTCTTAAATTCTAAATCCTACCCTTCCATTAAACAGGTTTCATAGTGTAATAACCTAGCACTGGTC
This sequence comes from Myiozetetes cayanensis, assembly GCF_022539395.1. Classification (NCBI taxonomy): domain Eukaryota; kingdom Metazoa; phylum Chordata; class Aves; order Passeriformes; family Tyrannidae; genus Myiozetetes; species Myiozetetes cayanensis. The sequence goes on from NW_026088097.1 coordinate 141,693, forward strand.
ATCCATTTAGAAGTTCTTTTGGTTAACAAGGCCTTAATTTGGTGTGAGACTTTGACAAAAAGAGACCCTCCTGCCATTAGCTTTCAGGCCTCAATTACTATCAAAGCTGTGGCTGCACAATTTTGCAAACAATGAGGCCATCCCCTAGCCACTGGGTCTAGCATTTTAGAAAAATAAGCTACTGGTCTTCTAGTACCCCTGTGTTCTTGCACCAGAACTCCTTTAGCATGACCCTGTTTAAGGTCCACATATAACTCAAATTATTTTTCCTGGTCTGGAAGGGCTAGGGCCAGAGCCTCAGTTAATCTGCTTTTTAACTCTTTAAAGCCCTGCTTTCTTTCTGGTGTCCATACTACAACATTGGGGGTGTCTTGTGTTAAAAGGTCATACAGGGGTCTGGTTAAAACTGAAAAATCCTCTATCCAGCTTCTACAATACCCTATCAGCCCTAAAAATTGTTGCAGCTCCTCTTTAGTTTTGGGTAATGGTACTTCTAAAATTCCCTGAACCCTTTCTGGGTCAATACACTTCAAGCCTTCAGTCAAAATATGTCCCAAATATTTAACCTTTTTCTCCACCATTTGTGCATTCTTTTGAGATACTCTAAGCCTCTTTTTAGCAAGAAAATTAAGTAATTTCCCAGTGGTTTCTTCTGCCATTTCCTCCTGTTCTCCCAATAAGAGCAAATCATCCCCATACTGCCATAACCTAACTCCCCGGGGCAGAGTAAACTCTTTCAATATTTTTTGCAAGGTTTTTCTGAACAGGACCAGTGCCTACATATATCCCTGCAAAACGACCGTCCATGTCAATTGTTGCTTTACCATTTTCCCTTCTTCATCTTGCTCTCAATCAAAGGCAAAATACTGTTTACCATCTTCTGTAAGTGGGCATCCCCAAAAAATATTCTTTAAATCAAGTACTGAGTAATAGTGATTTGAGGAGGGAATCTGGTTTAAGATGATATAAGGATCTGGGACCATGGGATGCCTAGGTTTAATAATTTCATTTATTATCTTATGTCTTGTACCATCCTGTATGTTCCATCTGATTTCTTTACTGTCAAGATAGGAGGGTTATAGGGCTCCAAGAGGCCTTCTAGCAGATATTTAATAATAGGTTGTAACCCTTTCCTTCCATCCCATGAGATAGGGTATTGCTTTTAAGAAACCACTTGACCTGTTTGTTTTAAAGTTATTTGAAGTGGTTCTATGTCTAATTTTCTATATTTTCCTGGGACTGCCCATGCTTCTGGGTTTATTTCATCATGAGCTTTATAAGAGAGCTTACACAGGGTCACAACAGTATTGGCCTCTTTGTCATTCTTGATAATGTTAATTTGCATTCCTAGTTTAGCCATCAAATCTATTCCTAGTAGATTTCAATCACAATTAGGAACAAATAAAAATTCATGCATCTCATATTTATGTCCCACATCTATTAACAGTGGTTGGATGAGGCACACATGTTCATCTTTCCCATTTACTCCTTGAATTGTTAAAGATCCTTTTGACAATTGTCCTCCCTTTGGCATAAAATTTAAAGCAGACTGAGAGGCTCCTGTGTCTACTAAGAAGTGTACTTCCTCTTGATCCAGACCCACCCTGCATGTTATCAAGGGCTCCAGTGTGGTGGGTCCTTGGTATGATGGGAGCCCCTGACACCCCTAACAATCCATTTCCATCTTCCTCACAGGGGTCCGCTTGTCTCTATGGTCATTCTCTCTTCCAATGTCCTTCTTTCTTACAAATGGCATTAGTCCAATGACTGCATTGTTCTTCAGGTGTTTTTCAGTACTTCCCAGAATAATCTTTTCCATAATTTTACCTTGAAAATAAGTACAACTTTAGCCAGCTTCCAGTCAGTTGGAACCTCTCTGGATTCCCAAGACTGCACAAAAATCATTGAGAGAGGTTGTGCAATGACATCAGCCAACTCTTTGAGGATTCTGAGATTAATCCCATCAGACCCCATAGATTTCTAGGGATCCATCTGGAGCAGAAGATCCTGCACAATTTCAGGGTAGACTGGGAGTTGATAATTCTCACAGTCATGGTCCCCCAGCTCAGGCACTGAGACTCCCTTGGTCCATCATCTGTGTTGAAGACAGAGGTGAAGAAATCAATCAACACCTCTACCTTGTCTCTGTCCCTGTTTGTGAGGTGACCATCCTCATCCTGTAATGGGTCGATGATATATCTACACTACCTTTTGCCATTAATATATTTGAAAAAACTCTTTTTATTGTCCTCCACATTTCTGGTAACTTTAACTCCAATTGAGCTTTGGTCAAATGAATTTTCTCCCTACAGTGGCAAGCAGCATCTCTGAATTCTTCCCATGTCACTTGACCTTGCTTCCACTGGGCATACACCTTTCTTTTTCATTTTATTTCCAAGAGAAGATCCCTGTTCAGCCAAGTCAACCTTCTACCTTTTCTTCTTGACTTGCGACATAGTGCATATGTCCTGTGAGGTGCTAACACCATCTTGGGAGATGCAGAACATTTTCCATAGTCCAAGAAGTGCTTAACACTCTCTCTCAGATGAGTGCTTTATATCCAGAACCTTTGCTGCACCTGGAAGACTGAGTTGGGAGCAGAATCAAAGAAACAAGAAAGATTTTATTTCATCACTAAATGAATGGGTTCATATTCAGAAAGTTAATGTTTATAATGAGAATATGAGGATCTAAACCTTTTACTGTTATTGCTGATGAAAACTTGAATTCAACAAAAGTGGTCTTCATTCACTCAGGAAAGCTTCCTAGATATTAATACTGAGTAAATGACTTTTTTCTTTAACTCTTGAGATTTATTAAACATTGGAACATAGGAATTGGTGTACCTGTCAAACGCCTACTATTGTCTTCTTACTAGCTTCCAATTATTGATTGTAGCCAACACCAGATGCTTCAAAGGGGTGTGCAAGAAACCACGTAATAGACAGTAATAGTAGTCATATTTTGCTCATAAGAGAAATAGCTTGTTATCCACTGCCCTTGCTCAGTGTTTGGCTTATATCCTGAGACATGACAGCTTATATCGTATTAAGCATACATATTTTAGAGTGACAGCAATTTGCAAAAGAAGAAACTGGAATTTGGGAGGTCTGAATGAGAAACTGCAGTTATGAAATATCCAACAGAATTTTTCAGATATTTCAGGATAGTTCAGTAAGCTGAAGGAATTTTGGGAGAGTGCTTTTCCCTTTTCAGAATCATTTCTAAATGTTGTCTAGCAGTTTACAGTCCCAGTCAGGAAAAGTATATATGGGACAGAGCAGTAAGTGCTTCTTGTAGTTTATAATGTTTCCTAAATGGCTGTGGGGAAAAAAAGACTCCAAGCCAAATTAGGTACGAGATAAGATAAGGATACAAAGGCTTTAATGAGCCCCCAGGCTTCCAGGAAATACCACCTCGGCTCTCAAATACAGGTGTTTTCAGTTTTTATAATGATTTTCACCCAATCCCCATCTGGCCACTGCCCAGGTTCTGCCCCCGCCACACCTCTTGGGAATTGGGTCTGGGGGCATTTTGGGACCCCCTCTTCTTCATCTTCATCTTCCTCAGAGCACTTAATGTTCTTGGAGGCCTTCCAGAACTCTAGGCCTGAAGGTTGTTGCGTCTATGGCTGTATCTTCTTGCATAAATTTTAGAGTGTTGTCTACAATTCTACCTTGAAAATGAGACTAAACAGGCCAGTGGAATTTAGGGGATACGATATGGGAATGGGTAACAGGGTTTGCTATGTGTGGTTGGTGTGTTAAAGGGTAAAGGGATAATGTATTGCTACTTCTAAAATCTACATACACTATATAACTACTTCTAAAATCTACAAAATTAAAAAAATCAAAACTCCAAAGTATCAATAAGGTGCTACAAAATCTAATAAAAATAGAATAGGATCGTTAGATATTCATTATACTCTTACAATGCTCCTGAGAGATGGTAAAAAGCAGCGTTCAATAGTATATTGAATATATGCATGCAGTCTGTTGTTTCAACAATGTCAAAAACTGTGTAGCTACTCTGGTTCATCCACAGTAGTAATTTAATATTATAAATCTTTACAGGACAAAAAATATAAGCCCACATATTCTCATTTTAGGGCCTTGTAGGATTAAAAAAAATAAAAAGCAAAAGCAAGAAAGTAAATAAAATTAAGAGGGGGAATATCACCATATGTGTTTATAAAATACTGCCTCTCTTGGCCTTAGCCTTTAGTTTTCACTTGCAGGCAGTACTGCTTCCTTCTGAATGCTACATATTCTATATGATCAATAATAAAATGGTGTGCTATCTAAAAACATGACAGTATACATGCCAGGAGTTCCAGCACTCCCTTTAGTGTGACAGCAAAAGACATGAAATATGGGCATAGTGGACTGGCTAATCCCCTTGAATATTCCTAAAAAAAAGAAACAACGGGAAAATAAAACCTCAAAGAAATAAATCTAAAGCCTCTGTCAGGAGTGCCAGGAGATAGTCTTATCCTAAAAACAGTAACCACTGTATCACAGTCCATGAATCACAGCACTTGTCTGAAGAGTCACATTCCATGTTGACACAGACCTTCAGTAGTCCCATTAAATGTAATGGGTTTGCACAAGATGTAAATCACTGTAAAATATGAACCCTGATCTAATTTCTTTCTCCTAGATAAATTACTTCAAAGTCATTGTTTCTTATTTCCTCCCCGTCAATTCCTAGTGAAACAGAATTTTTGAAATCTGTTTTAACTCTTGAAAGAAAAGCTGCTATTCACTTTCTATGCATTTTCAAATTTGACTTCAAAGAGGTTTCTTGTTTGAGACTTTTGGTCAGTTGTGTGTTTATTGGACAATGTATTCATGGCTGGACATATTTTAGCAGTGAACTAAGTAGGAAAGTACAATATATGTGTGTATATATTGGAATATATTGGAAAATAATGTATGCATTGTGATGAAGAACTAGTGGTCCATTGCATTATTTCCATGTTAATTAGAATGCAAATGACTCTTCTGATGGCAAAATTGAATTATGTTTGTGAATATTCAGTAGGGACCTATTGTAAGAGGATGGTTTGAATGGCCTGAAAGGTATTTCCAAATGTAATATTTATGGCTTGGTGAGGAGTGTATTTCAAGCCACTAGCAAGAAAGGATAACACCAATAGTTAACACAACCTGTGTACGTCTCTGTACAATGAATAGAAATTAAATACAGTAAATCTATTTGGTTTTGCCTTTTTATTACTTCATCTGCTGTTCCTAGAAAGAGCTCCTTGTACCTACCTAACACCAAATATAAAAAATTTAAAAAAAAAAAGAAATTGCCTCCAAATCTTGACCATCTTGTTTGTACACATATAGATGCAAAATTGCAATGATCAACATTTTGCCCTGTACAAATGAGATGTTTGAAAACATATTAAACTGTCACAGGCCTTATATTTTTTAAATGAATCACCAAGTTAGGGGCTTTGTAACACCACATAAAGGGTTAACTACACTTATAGTTCAAAACAACTTGTTTCTGAAGATACTGTGGTAGTTTTTTTCATGCAGAAGGTTGTCCTAGGTCACCACTGAAGGCATTAAACGTTGGACCACCACATTTTTCCTTTCTGAGCCCCTCATAAATGACCATATGGTAACTGAGGCACATAGTATTATGGGCATGGTAGTTCAGATATCCTTGTGTTACTGAAAAAACACTAAATATCCTCAGAACTGTTTAAAACAATCCAAAAATAGTTAATCTGTAGCATATGTGGATAATCAGAATATGGGTACTGGGTGGTGGTTTACAGATACCATCAGTATGTATTTGGTATGACTTGCATAACTGATTCCTGGCCTCATCACCTATGTTTAATGTGCTATAAAGTTACAGGAATGAAAACATCTCACAGGTACTCAGTGAAGCAGGGACCTTGCAGAAAAGAGCAGTATGTAACCATGTAATTAAAGTCTGTACCATTAATCTGTTTACAGAAATGGACTGAACTGAGATCATACTCACAAACTCATCAAGTCGTGAAATCTTTCTAGTTCTTGTCTTTACCAGTGTATTGATTTTATTATAAGCTTTTATGTCATTTATTATATATACTTATTATATAGTTTCTATAAAACAATTTGATTACTTAAAAGTTCACATGCATAAAAAATTGGGGAAATATTGACAGTTCTTCCTGTATGCTAGTTTGCTCTTCTTATATGAGTGATACTATTTCAACTACTTTTATGATGCCCTTTCCTTTAATCTTTGGGTGCAAAGGGTTAAAGCAGTTAGTTTAGTTAAATGTCTCTCCACTGTATTCAGGCAGTCTGAGAAGATCTGAACTAAAACAGACCCCTGTTGCAGTAGGGACTGTGAGACGTTCTGTTCCTCAGAGCTAATAGGCTAAAGCCAAAACAGGGGTATGGAACAAGAGAAAGGAAGGATTATTATTTCTATCCTTTTTGGACAGAAAGTCATCACATTTGGGACAACATTTTTCAAAGTCTTATAATCTTCTGAGAACACTGTTTTTATCCTTAGCCTCCAGCCACATAGCCCATGGACCTCTAGAGCACAAGTTAGGTTTTTCATTGGCCTAATCACCCTATGGAAGTGTCTCTTTTTCTCTCTTACTGACCATAGAAAAGCCTCTGGTTGACCACTGACTATGGTCATAAATCAGGCATCTTGACTAGGGAGTGAGCCCAGCTCCTACTAAATCCACTCTTAAATACCTAAATAGGAGCTGACCTCTTCTGGTGTTTTGGTTGGTAATGATCAAGTTCCTTGCTCAAAGAGGGTATAAGAAAATAAGAGGAAACAACAAGTTTTTCTAAATAACTATTCAGTGTCCTAATCACAAAATATACTTTCCTCTGAATAAGCTTTACTTATCTTTTGGGCTTGATTTCTCAGTAGGTTAAATATGTTTCTTTATCAATACTTAAACAGCACTTGACAATAGTAGATCCAATCTGACTTAGAAGAAGTAACAGTTCACTTGCTCTTAATGGAGATTCCTTCATTTTCCCTTGACAGGGAGGGTGATAGGTAACATATGACTGTTTTAAACTTTTAAGTATTTAAAGTATTGCAAGTACATGAAAGAAGATATGTAAGGGGCAGTGGTAGTGAGAAGAAAGCTGCACACTGGCTCACAGTCAAGAGCCCCCTCTCTAATTTCAAATAGATCCAAAGGACTGCTCTACCATAGTTGGAAGAAAGGATAATCTCTGGAATCATTATATTCACAGTCCTGCCTTGTGATCTGTATAAATTTCTCTCTGAACACAGAGGATGAGTATCCTAGTGGGATTGTCAAAACACTTTTTTGTATGAATGCTTGGTTCAAAAGGAAACAACACTGTGAAGTGCCCATGAAGAGGGACCATCTGAAAATTTGCCTTATGAAATATTAACTTGCATCATACAGCTTCTTTTTTCCCCCCCACAAAGTCTGTTTTTAATGGTTCATGTTTTAAATGCACACTGTTTAATTATTTATGCATCCTGAGCTGTATTTTCTGTGTTTGAAATTTTTACCATGGCACTAACATTTTTATTTCACACCACTCAAAGCCCATGCTGCACTGTGTACAAAACAGCATCTAAAATTCCCCTGGAGAATGCACACAGCAAGTGTGTAAGGTCTGTTTAAACGTGTGTGTACGATGGGTTATTTGCTTGATTACTTTGACTGGTAAATCAAGAAGAGGGTCAAACCCAGCAGCATCCCAGCAAAATGGTTTCAGACCCAGTGCAAAAATTATATTTTACTATGCATACAGTTTAATTACACCTTCAAAAGAAGTATCTTCAGATCAGTTTGCTAATGTATGTCTCCCAAACATGATTTATGGATAGGAATGATTTTAAAAGCACTTGAAGACAAATAGAAGAATAAGGAGAGAAGAATCACAGGAGTCTTAAACATTGCTAACAAGTCTCATGCTATCTAGGATTGATTCTTGCTACAGGATTTGATAATGCAAACAGATCATGCCCTGGATTAATGTGCCTACATTTCTAATTCACAGAAAGTCAGGTATGGGATATTTATAAGGCACTTACCTCTGTTATAGACTCATAAATGTGGGTTCATACATACATTGAAGTGCTGGTCCAGCAGATCATTGTAGTTACTGCAAACCACCCTTCCTCAACATTGCAAATCCTTGGGTTTTGCCCCTTCTGACCATGAGAGACACTCAGATGTGTCAGACTAGCCTTGTTTTGACTATGTGCAATAAAATTCTGCAGACAGCAGAAAATTTGGGATTACTGCATAAACATGGAAGGGAAGAATGGAAAGACATAGATGGATTACCTTCATGTCTCTCCTCCTATCATTGAACAGTTCATAGAATCATAAAATATCCTAAGCTGGAAGGGACCCACAAGGATCATTCAACGCCTGTCCCTGCACAAGACAGTGCCAAGAATCACACCATGTGCCTGAGAGCATTGTCCAAGAGCTTCTTGAACTCTGTCAGGCTTGGTGCTGTGACCACTTCCCTGGGGAGCCTGTTCCAGTACCCAACCACACTCTGGGTGAAGAACCTTTTCCGAATATCCAACTTAAAACTCCCCTGACACAGCCTCATGCCAGTCCCCTGGGTCCTGACACTGGTCACCAGAGAGAAGGGATTGGTGCCCGGCCCTCTGCTTCCCCTTGTGAGGAAGTTGTACACTGCTATGAGGTCTCCTCTCAGTCTCCTTTTCCCCAGGCTGCACAAACCAAGTGACTTCAGCCACTCTTCATATGGCTTTCCCTCTAGATCCTTCACCATCTTCATAGCCCTCCTTTGGATGCTTTCCAATAGCTTTATATCTTTCTTATATTGCGGTCCCCAAAACTGCACACAGTAGCAGAGTTGAGATCACACCCATGCACAGTGGGACAATCACCTCACTAAACCAACTGGGGATGTTTGCCTGATGCACCCCAGGACACTGTTGACCCTCCTTGCTGCCAGGGCAGTGCTGACTCATATTCAACTTGCCATCAACCAGGACCCCCAGGTCCTTTTCTTCAGCACTGCTTTCCAGCATCTCATTCCTCAGTCTGTACGCACATACAGGGTTGCCCAACCCCAGGTGCAGAATCTGGCACTTGCCTTTGTGAAACTTCATATGGTGGGTGATTGTCCAGTCCTCTAATTTGTCAAGGTCTCTCTGCAGAGCCTCTCTGCCTTTGAGGGAGCCAACAGTTCCTCCCAATTGAGTATCATTGGCAAACTTAGTATACCATCAACTCCTGCATCCAAGTCATTTATCAAGATGTTGAAGAGCACTGGGCTTAAGATGGAGCCCTGCAGAACCCCACTAGTGACAGGTCACCTCATTCACTATAACCCTTTGCACCTGACCCGTGAGCCAATTGCTTACCCACCACATGGTGTGTTTATCCATCTGTGTGGTGGACATTTTGTCCAGAAGGATCCTGTGAGAGACAATATTGAATGCTTTACTGAAATCTCAAAAGATTATATCAACTGGCTTCCCTTGATCAACTAGGTGGGTTACCTTGTCATAGAAGGAAATCAGGTTTGACAAGCAGGACTTTCCTCCCATGAAACCGTGTTGGCTGTGATTGATGACTGCATTGTCCTTCAGGTGTTTTTCAATACTTCCCAGAATAATCTTCTCCATAACTTTACCAGGCACTGAAGTGAAACTGACAGGCCTGTAGTTTCCAGGGTCATCATTCTTACCCTTGTTGCTCCCTGTAGCATTTTTTCCATTTCCCATTATTTTTTCTAGTGCTAAAAATATGTGTTCACATTTCTAGTTCAGAATATGTTTCCTGTTGCATTTCTAGAATGCCCTATTACTCAATACATCTTACTGTCAGCAGGTTCTAATATTAATCCTGAATTTCCTTTCATTTCATCCCTTTCTCCTATTTGTGTTGTGAAATGCCAGCCATCTCTTCAGTTGTTGATAACAGAGTGTTGGGACTGAGAAGGCAAATTTTACTCAGCCTTTTGGTGTTCAATGGGCTCTGTTTTACAATGGAGAATACACCAACATTATTGATTACATCTGCACTTGAATATAAAGATGAGCTTAAAGAAGTATAGATGCCTTCAGTGTTCAGTGTTGGTCTCCTGGGGAGGGAAAGTTTCTAGATCAAGTAAAACTTGACTTTATCTGAGAGTATATTGCAATCAGATATTGTCACTTTTCCATCTGCAAAGCAATCTGCAGAATCTGAGCAAGTTTTCTCCAAGGGAGATGTCACAACCTATTGGAAAATAACTCTTCATTTTCCAAAACACTCTTGTAGCTCAATCTTTCCCATACATGGAGTCCCATCTCCACAGCATACAGCAGTAATGTTACCTACTCTGTAAATAGTGCTTGTGGGATGTGGTGGGTTAGGGTTAGGAAAGCTTGTTTTTCCTTCTTGTTAACCAGTGGAGACATAGTTGCTATTCTGTTAACCACATCTATGGGCATGTGATGGCATCCATCCTGCCATTTTATTCTCAAGAACTGGATCTCCTGTGCAGGTCCCTTTACCTTACCTTGTTTTATGGCCAAACCAGATTTCAGAATGATTTGGAATATTTTCTTCCCTTTCTCAAAAACTTCTTCTGCTTTGTTCTGAGTTAGAGAAACTATACCTCTACCTCAAGAAAGCTTAGGAACTTAGGAATTTAGTAGTCTATCACCTTTGTAAGGAGTTGTATCCTAATCAACTCAGGAATGTATGTTTTCCTGAACTTTGCCATTTTATCTGTTTTTCTCTTAAACCCATAATTAGTTTAGTATCATAAAATGAAGATAGAAAACTTGAGCTAATTGCAAATTGCTGAGCAACGTGCCTGGAGGAAATTAAAGGACTGTACACTCCAGAAAGCATAGTCAATAGAAATTGTTTTGCTAAGAAGTAAATTCAATAAAGAATTGTTGAAGTAGGGAAGAACCATGGATTATCTTTATTAGTGATAAATGTGTCTTAGCAGTAGTTAGAACAATCAGATAGGAGGTTGGAGATCAGAAAAATTAATCTCACATACTAGGGAACTTGCCAATGTGGACTGGGTCATGAAAAGGACATGAAGTAGACTCCTTGACAAGGAAGTAAAAAGACCCTCTTTTGAAGCCTCCCTCCCCAAATTTCTGCTGGAAAAAGGACGCAGGGTAGCAGTCTTGCCCCATGAAAGAACACCAAGATGAAACCTGAGAATGTGTTCATGATGGGTGAATCTTTGGGAGGGAGCTTGGATGTTACAGTATATTTAAACCTTAAAGAATTGTATTGGTATGAACATGTATGTTGAATTATTCCCCATGCTCCCAGCACGTCACATTAAAGTAATGTTCAATCCAAATGACAGTCTGTCTTTGGGTTTGATTACTTTGTTTCAGTGGCCCCACACAATGATATCAATATATTGCAGGTGTTTTGGAGCTTCCCCTTGTTCCAGTGCAGTCTGGATCAGTCCATGCTAGATGGTTGGGCTGTGTTTCCACCCAAGGGCAGGTATACTGGACACCTCTCCAAGTGAAGGCAAACTGTTGCCTCCACTCTGTTGCCAGAGGAATGGAGAAAAATTCATTGGTGATATCAATAGTGGCCCCACTTGGCTGCTTTTGACTCCAGCTCATATTGAAGTTCCAACACGTCAGGCATAGTGGCGCTCAGAGGTGTCATGACTTCATTTAGGCCACGATAGTCCACTGTCAGCCTCCACTCCCCATTAGACTTTTGCACTGGCCGTATGGGGCTGTTAAAAGGTGAGCAGGTCTTGCTGATCCCTCCTTGTACTCCAGTTGATGAATAAGCTTATGGATGGGAATTATGGAGTCTCAATTGGTGCAATATTGAGATCTGAGCACAGTTCTGGTAGCAATTGGCACTTGTTGGTCTTCAACTTCCAGCAATCCCACAATGAAGGGATCTTCTGAGAGGCCAGGCAGGGTAAATAATTGTTTTATCTTCTCTGTATTCACAGTAGCTACCCCAAAAGCCCATTTAATACCCCTTTGGATCCTTGAAGTACCCTCTCCTGAGGTAGTTGATGCCAAGGATACAAGGGGTCTCTGGGTCAGTAACAATAGAGTGCTTTTCCCACTTGTCCGCTGTTAAGCTCACTTCAGCCTCTAATACAGACAACTCCTGGCATCCCCCTGTCACTCTAGAGATCCAGATGGGATCTGTACCCCTGTACCCTTATGGTATCAGTGTGCACTGTGCATCAGTGCATCTACTAAAGCTCTATATGTCTGTGGATCCAATGTGTCAGACCATCAAATCCACACAGTCCAGTATGTCTGGTCATCCCTTTCCTCCTCCTGGTTGAAGGCAGGGACCCTCTATTCCTTTTCCTGGTCAAAGTATTCACTGTCTGACCTTTGCAATGCCAGACCAAAAGTCTGATTGCTTTCTTGTCTCTGTGGCAACTACATGGTTGGCCCTCTGTCCCAGTTTAAACGAGACAAGGGTCTTTTGCTAAGGATGAGTTATGAGAAAAGACCCAAAATCCTCCCTCTAAGGAATTATAAATCTGAAATTAAGAGGTTCCGATTGAAGGAAAAACAAATTATGGAAAAGGAAAAATAACAGCCCTTTATTAAAAGGTATGTATGTATTAACAGAAACATGAAAAAAACCCCTTATAAAACAACCAAACAATACTCCTATACCCACAAATAATCCCCTTCAAAAAAACCCAAACTGATAAACAGGCAAAGGGAAAAGTAAACAGTTCAAATTTGTGCCCTTTGCTGTAATTTCAACCACAGTCAATAGGGGGAGCCATTGGGTCACTGGAGATGCAAAACTTGTAATGTCCTATAGCAGTCACCAGGTGGCGCTGTTGAATCACTAGAGATGCAGAACTTGTAGTGTCCTATAGCAGTCACCAGGTGGTGCTGTTGGATAACTGGAGGTGCAGAACTTGTAATGTCTTGTGCCCGCCACCAGGTGGCACTGTGAGATCCCTGGTTGCTGGGGGAGGAGGGGAAGGAGAACACCTTCCAGGGTGTGTCGGAGAAAAAAAACAAAATAAAACTCGGTTCCCCCTCCCTTCCCACACACCGGGAAAGGGGAGAGGGAGAGGGGGAAAGGGAAAACAGCAACAAACAGAAAGTTCTCCCAATGGAAGAAAACTCATGATCTTCAGCTGGTCAGAATTCGCTTCAGGCAAAGCCTGCAGCTAGCAACGGTTGAGCAGAGAGAGCAGCAGCAACCTCTCCCTCTGATGTTGTGTTACAGTCCACAGCCCAGCCCACTAAAAAACCTCCTCCCCCGTTGCCCAGGAGACAGGAGAAAAAGATAAACATTAGCCTTTTCATCTGACCCGTTTCCTAGGAGACTAATCTCTCAGCCATTAGTGAGGGAGGGAGGTCTTTTTGTTCACCTAAGTACTTATCTGATAGCTCTTGATGGCTTCTACGACCAGGGGGGAAGGGAAAGAAAAAATTCCTTGCTTAAGCTGAACCATGACACCCTCTCGAGTGCCTCTCTTCCCTCTCAGTTCACGTACCCGAGCTTCCAGCTTAAAGGTGGGTTCACCATCCCACTTCCTCATGTCTTCCCCCTGGTCATGTAGAAAGAACCAGAGTTCACCATGTGGCCTATGCTTGGGGCTTCCTTTCCCTCTGACTCGGGTAGAAGACGACTGATCTCTTGGGTTGCCCCTGGGAGGTGTCCTGTGGGGATGTAGAAGTACCCAGAGTTTCTTCTACATTTCAGAGCCAGGAGGACATCACCTTTACATTTATTGTGTCCATTTGTTGGTAATATAATGCTACCAGTTTGCTGGAATATGATGCAGAGGCACTTTGAACCACCTTCCGCCACATGACCACTGTGCAAGACATCCTCTGGATCTTTAGGAATGTCATCACTTTTTAGATTACTTTAAACAATTTCCAACAAGGCTAATTCTCTCAGGTACTGGATACTTTCATCTGTAGTGGTCCACTTTCCTGGGAAGTTCACAAAGTCTTCCTTAAATGGATATATTGCCCTCATGCTTGACAGACTGAAAATTGCTCCTTCTTTTCCAATTCCCCTTTCAACTTTGTGATCTCTAGCAAGGGATCACAGCTGTTGGACTTCATGACCTTCCAGTTGCTGACTATCGACCCCATTATCCCGTCATCAAAGCAGCCAGATAGGAATCCACTCACCTGACTGGCAGATGTAATCTTTTTGCAAGTCCCAAAGTTCTGAAGAGGTCAAGCACTGGATGACTTTGGTTTCCTGTTTGATTTGTCTCACTCCTTTCAATTTCTTTGTTGAAGGACGAGGTTTTTGATCTGTTTGCTCCTTCTCCTTCTTCTCCATCTTCTCCTCTATCTTCTTCCTCTTCTTCTCCTTCTCCTTCTTCGTCATCTTCTTCCCATACTGATCAGTATGTGAACCTGTAGCCTGCCTTATCTGTTTTTTCCTTTTCACTACTGGGGCAATTACTGCAGTTGTTATGGTCTGAGTCCCTTTGTCAGCCATAGTGTCCCCCATTGCAGTTTGGGTCCCTACCTCCACTACATCCTTGTGAGAATACTGAATTGTGGTTCAATAGGCACAGGCCAGGTCCCAGTACAGGGCAAGAGGCTGTTGGGTTTGATTGGGGTAGGTGAGGCACCCTTCTATCAGGTGACATGTCAGTTTGCTAGGGTCAAATACCTGTTCAGGTGTGAAGTCCCAGGTAATGGGAAGTGTCAACTGCCCTAGAAACCTGCCAAAATCCTTCCACACACCCTACCACCCAGGAACTGGACACCTCAGGGCACATTTCAGTATATCTTCACCTAAAGTTTGTTTTCTCTTAGACCAGGATGACATGAGATTCCACAAACTCCCTAGTGTGCAAACAATAGTTAGTATTATTAACAGTATTAAATAGCTTACATAAGGATTAGCAAAGACCATGGGTGACTTCATTATAAAACCATTCACATGTATCTCAGGCAAGGAGAGGAAGGTGTATTCCTCCATTGTCCCCAGAAGATGCTCCCCCATCATGACAAGGCTGTCAGTGTAAGGGCAAAGCATGGAGCTATTGTTTATATTAGTATGTTCCCAAACTCAGCAAAATAAAGTGATAAGCAGTGCAGTTGACAATGTCCCGCACAGGAGTTTGCTACTTGATAATTACTATTACTATAGCATGCAATATATATATATATACCTGCCTTTGCCTCGCCCATGTTCAGATGCCAAAAGGACTGGTAGGTTGACCTTGAATGGACACCAGGTGCCCACCAAGTTGCTTTATCACTCCCCTTCCCAGCTGGACAGAGGAGAGATAATAAGATGGAAAATGACTCCTAGCTTGAGATAAGGTAGTTTACTAAAACAAAAATTTGCCCACACACAAACAAAGAGGAAAAAACCCAGTTTATTCTCTACTTCCCATAAGTCAGTGATGTTCATCCACTTCCTGTGAAGTAGGGCTTCAGCACATGTAGAGGTTACTCCAGAAGGCAAACACTGTAAATAACAAATGTCTCCCTTTCCTCCTCCTTTCCTTAATTTTTATATCTGAGCTGACAGCATATAGTATGGAATATCCCTTTGGTTAATTTGGGTCAGTTGGTCTACTTGTGTCCCCTCCCAGGATCTTGCCCACCTACTGCCAGCCCCTTGATGGGGGGAGATGTTGAGAGACACTGCTGATGCTGTGCCAGCACTGCTCAGCAGTAGCCAGAACACTGGTGTGTTTTCAACCTCTTTCTAGCTACCAATGCAAAGCATAGCAGTGTGAAGGCTGCTATGAAAAATGAACTCCATCTCAGCCAGACCCAATACATGGGGGTTTAAAACATTTTTTTAAAACTTTTTCTTTTACAAGAAAATGGGATCAAGCACTTTGAAAGCACTGGTGTTTATTCCCAGACAAATCCATCCAAGACAAGTGAACCATCAACACCTACTTCTCAATAAACAACTGTCAGGGTTTTGAGTAAAAGAAGGTTGGGGGGGGGGTGTCTGTTGATTATATAATCATTCCATCAGTCTCCTCATATCCCTAGTAACCTTCATGTTCTCATTTGAGTTGCACCAAACCTTTGCAGTTATATTCCCCAAATCATTGCTGTTTCTGAGACAATATTGTTGAACAGCAACCAGGCTTTCTTTGATGCCATTGTTACTGTAGCGTGGGCAGAAAATTTCAACAGGCACCTATGGCCCTTCTTGTGTGCTTCAGAAGAGATTTTGTTCTGTTCTGATGCCTCAGGCTCCCTCACTAACTCATGCATTAAGCCTCGGTCTCCCAAAAGGGTAAAATTTTACTTCTTTACTGTCAGGATATGTTGGTTGGAAGGGAGAAATTTTAGCTCTTTTCTTCAGTTCACTAACAAAAAGCACTGTTGCATTAGCTCTTGCTGCTTGCCAACAAGAAAATAGGCATAGCATGCACTTCAATTTCAATCGCATGCATAAGTTTGTTCTTTTTTTTTTTTTTCTTTTCAAAATACTTTTATTTGCCTGGGAACAGTGAAGAAAAGGCAGAGACAGTGGTGTATGTGTGATTCTTTTTTGCTCTTCTATGGTTTAACAAGCTATGATGTAGTTGCTATCACAGAAATGTGGTGGGATGACTCGCATGATTGGAATGCTGCCACGGATGGCTACAAGCTCTTCAGAAAGGATAGGAAGGGTAGGAGAGGTGGAGGGGTGGTTCTATATGTTAGAGAGTGTCTTGACTCTGTAGAACTTGAGGTCACCAATGATAAGGTTGAGTGCCTGTGGATCAGAATCAGGGGGAAGGCCAACAAGGCTGACATCCTAATGGGAGTCTGTTATAGACCACCCTACCAGGATGATGAAGGGGATGAATTATTCTACAAGCAGCTGGTAGATGTCTCAAAATCGCCTCTTGTAGGCAACATCAACCTTCCGGATATCTGCTGGGAACTCAACACGGCAGAGAAGAGGCAGTCTAAGAGATTCCTGGAGTGTATAGAGGATAATTTCCTGCTCCAGCTGGTAAATGAACCTACCAGGGGTGGGGCCCCACTAGACCTGTTGTTTACAAACAGAGAGGGGTTGGTGGGAGATGTGGTGGTAGGAGGTCTCCTGGGGCACAGTGACCATGAAATAATAGAGTTTGCAATACTCAAGGATACAAGGAAGGCCACCAATAAAACCTCCACGCTGGACTTCCGGAGGGCAGATTTTGGCCTATTCAGAAGACTGGTCCAGAGGATACCCTGGGAAAAAACCCTTGAAAACAAGGGGGTACAGGAGGGATGGACGTGCTTCAAGAAGGAAGTCTTGAGTGCACAGGAACAGGCTGTACCAGTGTGCCAAAAGGCAAGCTGGCAGGGTAGACAACCAGCTTGGTTGAACAGGGAGATTCTGAAGGAAATCAGGGATAAAAAGAGAGCTTACAACTATGGAAAATAGGGCTGGCTACTCAGGATGAGTTTAGGAGTATAACTAGGTCATGCAGAAAGAAAATTAGAGAGACAAAAGCCCAATTTGAAGTCAATTTGGCTACTGCTGTTAAGGATAACAAAAAGTACTTCTATAAATACATTAATAACAAAAGGAGGGGTAAGGAAAACCTCCATTCCTTGTGGGACTTGGGGGGAAACATAGTTAACAGGGATGAGGAGAAGGCTGAGGTACTTAACACCTACTTTGCCTCAGGATTCACCAGTAGGACAGGTGGTCCTTGGGACAACTGTCCTCTGGAGCTGGTAGACAGGGACAGGAAGCCAAAAAGCCCCCCTGTATTCCAGGAGGAAATAGTCAGTGACTTACTGAGCCACCTGGATCCACACAAGTCCATGGGACCAGATGGGATCCATCCTAGGGTGATGAGGGAGCTGGCAGAAGAGCTTGCCAAGCCGCTCTCCATCATTTACAAAAAGTCCTGGCTCTCTGGGGAGGTCCCAGAGGATTGGAAGTTGGCGAATGTCACGCCAATCTACAAAAAGGGCTGCAAGGAGGACCCGGGAAACTCCAGACCTGTCAGCCTGACCTCAGTGCCTGGCAAGGTTATGGAGCAGATCATCCTGAGTGCAATCACACAGCACCTACAGGATGGACAAGGGATCAGAGCCAGCCAGCACGGGCTTAGGAGGGGCAGGTCCTGTCTGGCAAATCTGATCTCCTTTTATGATCAGGTGACCTACCTGGTGGATGAGGGGAAGGCTGTAGATGTAGTCTATCTGGACTTCAGTAAAGCCTTTGACACTGTCTCCCATAATATACTCCTGAAAAAGCTGGCAACCCACCGTTTGGACAGGGGCACTCTGTGCTGGGTGAAGAACTGGTTGGAGGGTCGGGCCCAGAGAGTGTTGGTGAACAGGGTTGTGGGCTGCTTGGCTAAAACAGGCACTATGAACAAACCATACTATTAGGTCTTAGCCTGCCTTAGCAAGAGGTCTGCTTGCAGGTTGCAGGAAAAGTACTGGCATTGATATCAGGCTGCAAGAATGTAAACTATTGAGATAGTAAGAAGGAGCTCTCAGAGAAAGACAATGATTTCATGCGCACGGACAGCGCATGGACAGCGCATACAAACCAATCATATAGCAACATGTACTAAGTAGCAAGAAGTGTGTTTAAGTATTGCAAACCAATTATGCAGCTACATATAGTTAACCAATAATGTAGTGACATGTATGTGTGTGAGAGTATAAAACAAACGCTGTAACACATGATAAACGAGATCTGCCTATTGATCACATTGGTCTGCGTGCAGTTGCTCTGTGGCCTCTCGGTCACAATTGGCGCTCCGGAACAGGGACCCGGGCCCTTCCGCTGTGCTGACATAGAGCAGTAGATGGCGGGATGAAGGGGGAAGAGAGGAAGCTGACTGTAAAAGTGCTGTCCCTGGCACTGGTTGTTCAACGCGCAGGACGCGGTAAGCCCGATTCTGTTGCTAGCAAAGGAAAACCTGGATAGGGGCTTCCCAGGCAGCCAGGGAGGAATGTGGGTTACCCTGACCAAAACGGAAGCGGTAGTGGTGAAACTCCTTCAACATATATTCTCTATGAGAGGAATTAAGTATGATGAAGCTGCTTTAAGGCAGCTACTGGCCTGGGCAAAGGGAAAAGACCTGATCCTCACAGTAGCTGATGCCTTTAACGTGTCTATATGTGACAACAGTGGGCCAGAACTGTGGGAAGAGACCAGAAAGGGATCTATGGGAGTGAAAAAGTTTCCCAACTTGTGGCGAGAAGTTATGGAATCGCTGCGAGATATTAAGACTAAACTTCAAGTTACAGCGTCTGCCCATGCATCTGACAGGATGTAGTGAACTATCTACTTATACCTCCGTGAATCAACTCATTTTCAGGGCACCAGGACTGCCCCTGGGACCGAGGGCGCGGAACGCTGAGGCACAGAGAGCAGCGGGTGCGACTCTGGTTGTCAGGCAGCCCACATCAACTGTGCTCGCGGCGGTGACACAGGGGCCACACCCTCCCCCCCAACCGCTGGTTCAGGCTACAGCGGCGGCGGCGCGGGAAGGGGGGCGAGATCACATCACCTGCACCCCGGTAACGGCGGGGACGCACCAGGAAGAAAAGTGGCGTGGACTGTGCATGCTCTAGAGTGGTGCCTGTGCAGAACCTACGACTCATACGGCTCCACACTCAGCACCCCCCCCACAACAGCTGCAGTTCCAACAGCAGCAGCAGCAACCCAGGCTGCATAGCACTTGACTCAAACACCTCAAGCACTGCAGCCCAACCTCTCAAGGCAGCTGGAGGGGTAATTGAACAGGAGAAAGCAGCTTTTGTAGCTACTGCAATGAGGCAGCTGTTAAGCCTTTAACCATTTTACTCACTAGAACGTGGAAAACAAAATAACATTGAAAAACGAGCTTCTTCTAAATGAAATTCTGTGAAATTTGCTTATCCTGTAGCTGAGACTGTCCTGTAGGATTTCTTATGGGAGGAGAAATTACCCATGATTGCCTAAAGAGGAGCTGATGGGTGCAGCTCTAATGTCACAGTTAGAAGCCTGTTTTGTGATGCAGTTTCAGACCTGGCTTGCTCTGGACAGTGCCAGTTACACTTTCCTATGTGAATCTACTTGTCTTTTTGTCAGAAATTATGCTTGTTCAGAGCTCTCACAAGTGCAATCTGTTGTGTTGCAAAGACAAATGTGAACTGCTACTCTCTCTTTGAACTCTGTGAGTCCACCAAGAAAAGAAGCTGCGATGGGCACAGAGAGTGAGGGAGAGGCGAGGCGGAATGGATCCAACTTTGGATAATGACAAACTTTACAGACCATCCTATATTTCTAGCATTGAACTATCTCCAAGGTCAGGACCAGTGAGTGTGGAAGATCTTAAAACAGATCTCTCCTCTGAATTTTCTTTGGTTTCTTCAAGCTCGGACACAAGCCAGGGGAGCACTTTGGGCTCCAAGGGACAGATAAAAGTTTGCCAGCATATTAGGCCATTTACATCAGTGGAAAGAGAAAATGGAACACAGGACCGTGTTTCACTTGAAGACTCAACAAACATCACATTGAAGCCCCCTCACCACTATTTGAATCGACTAAGTGAAAAAACTGCTGGACAGATGATACAAAAATTCACTTTTTCACGAGTGTTTTGGACCTGAAACAACTCAAGAAGAATTCTTTGAAGGTACCATGAAGGACCCAGTGCAAGATTTCTTAGATGGATATAATCGTCTTGTTTTTACATATGGCGTTACAAACGCTGGGAAAACTTACACTTTCCAAGGGACAGAAGATGATGTTAGTATTCTGCCAAGGGCCTTGGATCTTTTGTTTAAAAGTATTCAAGGAAAGCTTTACACAGCAATGGATCTCAAACCCCATCGGTGCAGGGATTATATAAAACTGACTGAAAACCAAGTGAGAGAAGAAACTGCAATTAAAAATTCACTACTTCACCTAATAAAAGAGGTAGACAATCAGATTAGCACAAACAGCAATACACCTGTTGATTCTAAGGATTTGGAAGATAGAAGACTCAGAACAAACTTGCCATACAACCGAGATGAGTAATACAACTCAGGGGCAAGTAGAATTTGTGACATCTAATTAACACTTTCAGAACTACAGCTTACCTCTGTTAAAAAGCAGTGG
>NW_026088098.1:0-19369 GCF_022539395.1 Myiozetetes cayanensis
TGTAGGGTGTTGGTTCTTTGGTTGCCAAGGGCTATTCCGGAATGGAGAGGATGGGCTGTGACATCACAAAAGGGCCTCAAGTACATGGGTTGGTGTAGTGGGTTGACCCTGAATGGATTTCAAACACCCACAAAAAGCCACTACCTCCCCTTCCTTCTGCAACTCCACATAGGAGAGAAAGACACCAACTGAGGATTCCTGACTAGAGATAAGGGTTGCCAGAAAGTCACTTACTAAGGGGCAAAACAGACTCAAAGTAGGGATAGTACTTAAATTTACTACTAACAGGATAAAAGCCAAAGAGTGAGAAATAAAACAGTCTGAAAAACACCTTCCCCCCACCCCTCCATCTTTCTCAGCTCTCCCTCCTCCCACCCAGCAGGGGGACAGGGAAGGGGGTTGCAGTCAGGTGTTGTTTGAGTCCATCCCTCGAGCAACAGCTCTTCCCATTCTGCTGTCCTGTGGGTTACTCTTTCCTGGGCTGCAGGGAGGTCTCTGCACCCCGATGGTCCTCCATGGTCTGCAGGGGGACACCTGTGTTACTTTGGTATCCACCAGGGTCTGCAGGGGGACCAAAGCTCTGAGTCTTTTCCCTGTTCCTGTGGAGGTCCCTCCCACGGGACACAGTCCTGGATGGACCTCTCCAGTGAGTCCATCCCTCGGGCAGCAGCTCTTCCCACCCTTCTGTCCCGTGGGTCCTTCCTCCATGGGGTCAGTCCTTCAGGGATGAGCTGACCCGGCGTGGGTCCCCCACAGGGGCCACGAGTCCTGCTGGGAAAAACCTGCTCCAGCCTGGGCTTCCCTCTGCACGGGTTGCAGGTCCCTGCCAGGACCTGCTCCATCCTGGGCCTGTCACAGGGTCACAGCCTCCTTCCTGCATCCCCCTGCTCCAGCGTGGGCGCCTCCAGGGGCTTCAGGGGGGTCTCTGCACCCCGATGCTCCCCCAGGGGCTCCAGGGGGTCTCTGCACCTTGGTGCTCCCCCAGGGGCTGCGGGGCCTCAGCTCTGGTGCCTGGAGCACCTCCTGCCCCTCCTTCTGCACCGCCCTTGGGGTCTGCATTGTTGTTCCCACGTTCTCACTCTGCTCTTCCCCGGTTGCAATTCCTTCTGTCCCTAAATCTCTTATCCCAGAGCTGTTCCTGTTGCTCCTGATGGGCTCGGTCTTGGCCAGTGGCAGCAAGTCCGTCCTGGAGCAGCTGGTATTGGCTCCACGGAGCAGGGGAAGCTTCTGGCAGATTCTAACAGAAGCCACCCCTGGAGCCTCCCCGCTACCAAAACCCATCGACAGAAACCCACTGTCTTGTGCAGCTCTTTCTCCAAGCCAAGCAGGTGGGAGTTGGTGCCAAGGAGCTGAAACCTGCAGGTCCAGCCTTTAGTGGCGGAAGCTCAGATTTGCCCAAGGCTGCTTTGAGTCCCAGGGCTTGGATGAGGCAATGGTGGGGTAGGGATAGGGATAAAGTCTGATGGATTTTAAGACACAAAGGCTCTTGATTTTGATATCTATTCAGAGTGAATTAGGAGGTGCTTGGGATCAATATTGACTGGGGATTGCTGATATCAATGTAAAACCAGGAAAAAAGTAAACAGGTCGCAAAAAAGACATCTTTCTTTGTGGTTCTCTTAATAAAATGTATTGACTTTGAATGCACTTCTGAGATCTGAATATTTGACCACAGAAGAATTGAAGACTTAGAAGGAAATTATTCCTAGGGGCTTGTCTGGTTAAGATATCATCACTGAGAAGAGAGTGTGGAGGAATGAGCAGACAAGGACACCATCCCTGGGGCTGGGGAAGCAGGAACTCAGAGTCACTGGTTCCAGGTGGCAAATGGACTGTGGGATGTTTCTGTGAGAGCCCATAATGGGTGTGCTGCTTTCAGGGGGAGTCCAGTTAAATTTCTTCCCCATGGCCAGTGCAGGGCTGTGTTTTGGAATTGTGCTGAACACAGGGTTGATAATCACAGAGTCACAGAATATGCTGAGTTGGAAGGGACCCCCAAGGATCATCCAGTCCAACCCTTAGCCCTGCACAGGACCATCCCCAAGGCTGACACCATGAGCCTGAGGGGATCATCCAAACACTCCTTGAGCTCTGTCAGCCTTGGTGCTGTGCCCACTGCCCTGGGGAGCCTGTTCAGTGCCCAACCACCCTTTGGGGGAAGAACCTTTTTCCAAGATCCAGCCTAACCCTGCCCTGACACAACTCCAGGCCATTCCCTCAGTGCTGTCCCTGGTCCCCCCAGAGCAGAGCTCAGGGCCTGCCCCTCCTCTTCCCCTCCTCAGGAAGTTGTGACTGCAGTGAGGTCTCCCCTCAGTCTCCTCTTCTCCAGCTGAACACACCAAGTGCCCTCAGTGTCCTCACACATCTTCCCCTGCAGGCCCTTCCCCATCTTCGTTGCCTCCTTTGGACACTCTTCAATAGCTCAGTTTCTCCCTTCCATTGTGTCCCCCCAAACTGCCCCAATGTTGAGGTGAGGCCGCCCCAGGGCAGAGCAGAGCGGGACAATCCCCTCCCTGATGCCCCCAGCACACTCTTGCCCCTCCTGGCTGCCAGGGCACTGCTGACTCAGGGCCAACTGGCACCCACCAGCACCCCCAGGGCCCTTTCCCGGCACTGCTTCCCAGCCTCTCATTCCCAGTGTGTCTGTCCAGCCGGGGTTGCCTCATCCCAGGGCACAATCGACCCTTCCCCCTGGGGAAGTTCTCAGGGCTCCTCCAGAGCCAGGAGGTCACTTTGCTGTCCTGGGGGCTCCATGGGGACCTCCCAGGGCTCGTCCCGTGCAATCTCCTGGAATCAAAGGCTCTGTGGGGACACTGCAGGGCCATGTGGAGTCCAGGGGCCATTGGGACACTGGGGAAACTCATGGAATGAAGGGACCACTATTACACTGCTGAATGCCATGGAATCAAAGGGCCATTGTGACCCTGCAGGGCCTCCTGGAGCTGAAGGGACCATTGTGACACTGTCAAACCTGGCGGAATCAAGGGCCCAGTGAGACAGTGCAGGTCCTCAATCAACCCAAGGTAACGTGGAAAGCACAGAAACTCGTGGCATCAAGGGGTCACTGTGACACTGTGGGAACTTATGGAATTAAGGGGCCATTGTGACCCTGCAGGGCCTCGTGGAACCTTGTCTTTTGGGAAACACAAAGGGATGTGTGGTGGTGTTTCACTGACATAAAGGAGAATTTTAGAGAGAGACCTTTACAAACCCAGATCTTGATGTGTCCACACATCTCTGCCTGGTTGTGGGTGTTGTTGCCTTAAGAGACCATGGAGAAGACGACTCTGGGCAAATTTAGGTAGCAGATAAAATAAAGAGACCTGTTCCTTTAAAGAATTTTTAGGCCTAGAGGAATACATACCATGTGTGCCCCAGACAAGAGTTCTATGATTTATGATAAGGTCCACCCAATCCCAGGTTCCAAAAAAGTTCTGCCTAGAATGTCACTGTGTCTGGGTGATGTCTTCTGGTCCAGGCCTTAGGGTGTTTTTCTACAATTCTACCTTGAAAAGAAGACTAAAAATGGAGTTCAGAGGGATTGATATGGAATGGGGTAGTAGGGTTGGGTGTGTGTAACTACTCTGTTAAGGGTAAGGGATATCATCATCATGGCTAGGCTTCGCGAACGAAGATTTGAAAGGGCTCTACCCACGCTTGCTACAAGCGCGCTGATGGCTAAAAAGGCCAATGCGAGATAGACAAGTCCGGTTGCAGAAGGCACAGCAGAAAGACTCCCCAGGTGATACAGACAAGACGCGATTCTTTCTGCGTTGTCTTTTCTCCTCGAGAGTGATCCTGCGTGTGTTCTCAAAAGCAGCAGCAGCGTTATAGATGGTGTGTCTCCAGGCCTCCCGATTGGAGGCCAGGGTAGACCAATGGTGATGATCAATATGGCCAAGGATGAGGGATTGTTTCAGGCAGTCCTTGAACCTCCTCTTCGGGGCTCCTCTCTTGCGGCAGCCAGTGGCAAGTTCCCCATAGAGCACAATCTTAGGGAGGCGGTAGTCCTGCATCCTGGAGACGTGCCCTGCCCAGCGCAGCTGTGTTCTCAGCAGCATGGCCTCAATGCTCGTGACTGCTACCTGTTCAAGGACAGACGTGTTGGTCACATAGTCAGTCCAGTGGATGTTTAGAATTGTGCGGAGGCAGCGCTGATGGAAGCGTTCTAAGAGACGCAAGTGGTGCCGGTAAATGACCCATGATTCGGATCCATATAAAAGAGTAGACAGTACAACGGCTCTGTAAACGCTGATCTTTGTACTTTTCTTCAGGTGTTTGTTTTGCCACACTCTTTTATGGAGTTTACCGAAAGCTCTGTATGCCTTTGCTAACCTGTTGTCTATTTCTGCATCAATCTTACCGTCTGAGGAGATGATGCTTCCCAGGTAACTAAACTGCTGGACTGATTTGAGTTCTGTTTCACCAATGGTGATATGGGGATGATGGGAGACTTCCTGAGGTGCAGGCTGATATAAAACTTCTGTCTTCTTCAAGCTGACTTCCAGTCCAAACAGCTCAGCAGCCTCTGCAAAGCAGGATGTTAGACGCTGCAGAGCTACTTCTGTGTGGGCAACGAGGGCGGCATCATCAGCGTAAAGCAGCTCACGGATAAGATAATTTAAGGTCTTAGTGTGGGCCTTCAGTCGCCTTAGGTTGAAAAGGCTCCCATCCGTACGATATCGAATGTAGAAACCGTTTTCATCATCGAGGTCTGCCGTGGCCCTTTGGAGCATCATGCTGAAGAAGATTGTGAATAAAGTTGGTGCAAGAACGCAGCCTTGCTTCACACCATTGGCTATTGGAAAGGGCTCAGAAAGTGCGTCACCATATCTCACTTGGCCGCGCTGGTCCTCATGAAGCAAGATGATCATTTTGAGGAACTTGGGAGGACATCCTAAACGTTCCAAAATCTGCCACAGACCTTTTCTGCTCACAGTGTCGAAAGCCTTGGTGAGATCAACAAAGGTAACATAGAGTCCTTTGTTCTGTTCCCTGCACTTCTCTTGCAGTTGTCTGAGAACAAATACCATGTCTGTGGTACCTCTGTTGGCTCGGAAACCACACTGGTTTTCAGGTAGAAGATCTTCTGCTATGGCGGGTATTAATCTGTTCAAAAGAATTCTTGCAAGGATTTTACCAGCAATGGAGAGCAGAGTAATACCTCGGTAATTTGAGCAGTCTGATTTATCTCCTTTCCTCTTGTACAAGGTGACGATGACAGCGTCACGAAGGTCTGAAGGCAGTTCACCTCGTTCCCAACAGCGCACCACAAATTCATGAAACTTAGCATGGAGTGCTTGGCCACCGTACTTCCAGATTTCAGGTGGGATTCCGTCAACCCCAGCTACCTTGCCAATTTTCACCTGCTGTATTGCTTTAAGAGTGTCTCCCATGGTGGGGGCAGTATCCAGTTCAGTTTTCATGGGTTGTTGTGAAATGAACTGCATTGCTGAGTCTTGAACTACACGGTTAGTACTGAAGAGAGTCTGAAAGTGTTCAGACCATCGATTCAAGATGGAAACTTTATCTGTGAGAAGCATTTGGCCATCTGCACTGAGTAATGGGCTTTGAACCTGGTGTGTAGGACCGTAGGCTGTTTTCAGAGCCTCATAGAATCCCCTGTAGTCACCTGTATCTGCGCATAATTGGATTTTTTCCGCTAGATTGGTCCACCACTTGTTCTGGATGTCACGAAGTTTCTGTTGCAGCTTGCTGCATGCGAGTCGAAAGGCTGCTTTTCTTATATGACAAGATGGCTGAGCAAGGTGGGCTTGGTGAGCAGTTCTCTTCTTACTCAACAATTCCTGGATCTCATGATTGTTTTCATCAAACCAGTCCTTGTTTTTCTTGAAGGAGAACCCTAAGGATTCTTCAGAGGACTGCAGAATGCTACTTTTAATAAGTTGCCAAAGCGCTTCGGGAGAGGAGTCTGTGGAATGAACTTTGAACCTGGATTGAAGATTTGCCTGGAAGCTGTCCCTCACTGTAGCTGATTGAAGACTGTTAACTTGAAGTCTCCTTCTAGGAATGCCGCCCTTTTTAGGTTTGAACTTAAGGTGGAGGTTAAGTTTAAGCGCACGAGGCGATGATCCGTTTGACATTCTGCACTAGGCATCACACGGGTGTGACGAACATCGCGGATATCTCTCTGTCGGACCAAGATATAATCAATGAGGTGCCAGTGCTTGGACCTAGGATGCATCCAGGTTGTCTTCAGACTATCTTTCTGCTGAAAGATAGTGTTGGTGATGGTAAGCTGCTGCTCAGCACAAAACTCTAGCAGAAGGCGACCATTATCATTGCAGTTCCCAACACCATGCTTGCCTAGTACTCCTTTCCAGGCTTCAGAGTTCTTTCCTACTCTGGCGTTGAAATCACCAAGGATAATGATCTTATCATCTGCAGGAACCTTTTGGATAAGGTGGCGTAGGTCGTTGTAGAATTTATCTTTTTCAGCAGGGTCAGCTTGGAGGGTTGGGGCATATATACTAAAGAGAACAGCATGTTGTTTGTTGTGCAGTGGGAGGTGTAGGGAGATGATATGATCAGAATGACCAGTTGGCAGACTTTCGAGTTTAGAGGCAATAGACCAGCACAGCTCCCGACGGCTTCTCCACGAGGTCGACTGCACAGATCTGCGTGGCAGCGTCTCTCATGCATGCAGTGCAGTGACAAATCGAGGAAGCAGGAGCGGGTCCCTCGCCACCCACCACCCAACTGCAGGAGCACGCCGAGTGCGTGGCCACCTGCCCTCCCGCTATCTTGGCCCCCCCCATCATGGAGTAATCCTGTACCAAAAATGCCCCCCCAAAAAAAGGAAACAGTCCGGTATTCCTCGCTTTTTGGCGCAATTCCAATCCCGGTCAGCAGGGGCCGCTGTTGGATCACCGGAGGGGCAGAGCCTGCAGGGGCTCCCTGACAAGGGCGATTTTCACCCCACACACCGAGAAGGGCAAGAGAAAGGGGATGTTTCTGCTTCATCCAAAGAGAAGGGTCAGGTGAAATGTCCCCCAAGAGCAGATCTCTGTCTCCAGGAGTTTTAACACAAACCTGCTGCACGGGGCTCATGTGGGGACATCAAACCCAGCCCACATGGGAATATGCAGAGTTCTTCTTTTCTAAAACTGAAAGGCAAACCTCTCTCTGCCAACTGATGACAATATTAATGCAGGAACAGATGTGACCCTGTGACCTCACATGGTATTTTAACAGTCCAATGGCATGGGCCTTTCTGGGTCCAGCCAGGACTAAAAATTTCTTTTGGTTAGGATCTAGGTTTAGAAAGAAAATCCAGGAAAACAAAGAAAGGGCAGTAAAAAACTATGAATATGAAGGTTTGAGGGTCTGGTGGATGTCTCAGCTGAGCTCAGGCTGCAGACGTCTCCCCTTTCTCTCACCGTGTAGCTCCACAGACTCTTCGTGTCTCTCCAGCCACCCCTTTTGTATCTCCAGGGCTGTCACTGGGCAGATCAGCCCCATTCCGGGAGGGACTGTGGGAGGCAGAGGTGCAGTCAGGGAGAGAAATCCATGTTTGTTCTCCCCGGGAGCAGAAGCACCTGAGCATTGCACACCCCTTTAGCCCTGAGCACAACAGGGTCTCTGCCCCTGTGTGCCTGTGCAGCCAGGGGAGCATCGGTGTGGGCACAGAGAGGAGTACACCCGCAGCTGGATCCCGTGGTTTATGGACACACAGCTTCCTTTGGACACAGGGGATGGAGATGTCTTCACTTGAGGGGCTCACGTCTCCATGTCCAATGCAGGGAATAGATTTGATCTGGATTTATCCCTCAGACATTGTCAATACATGTGTGAGTCAGAAATATGTTTCCCAGGAGAGGGGAAAAAAAGAAAATAAAAAAACCCCTCCTCATCCCTCCCCACAGACTTGGAGAGCCATCAGTCTGGAATCTGAGTCCCTGACCAGTTCTTTTGTGTTGCTCAATCACTCAGGGCAAGGTCAACCTGCCCATTCAACATCCCTTCCACAAAGTGGGGAAGAGGGGAAGGAAAACATTCAATACTCAGTTCCTTTTTTCCTTAGAAGAAGCCAATGTGTCACACTGTGGGACGGCCATTTCAGCCCCGCAGTCCTACAAGAGAACGACTGCCCCTCCACCCAGGAAAGAAAGCCCTGAGTCTGCGTCTCTCAAGTGCAGTTGCTGCGCCACTCTCGGTACTGCACAAAGAGCAAGAGCTTTGTGTGCAGGCACCTTTGTCTGGGAGGCATCTTCATCTATACTGAACCCTAGACCTAAACTTAAAAAAACCCTCTAAACCTAAACCTAACCCTAACCCAAAACCCTAACCCCTACCGGAAAACTATCCCTTAATCTAAGCCAAAAGTTCCCTAAATCCTAACCTTAACTTAATCTTAACCCTAAACTTAACCCTATCTGTAACCTTAACCTGTGACTCACCATCTATCCAGTGCCATTTGTGCGCCTCTCTCAGCACTACAAAAGAGCAAGAGCTTTCTGTGTGTGCACTTTTGGAGGGAGGTATCTTAGCCCTGAACCCTAGACCTAACCTTAAAAATAAATCTAAAGTTGAACCTAATGCTAAACCCTAAACCCTAACCACAACCCTATCCCTTACTCTAACCAAAAAGTTACCTAAAACCTAACCCTAAGCTAACCCTTACTCCTAACCCTAACCCCTAACCCTAAAACTTAAGCCTAAATGTAAGCCTAAGCCTAACCCTAAACCCTAACCCCCAACCCTAACACTTAACCCTAACCCAAACCCAAACCCTAAACCCTAAACCCTGACCCCTAACCCTAACCCTAACCCTAAACCCTAAACCCTAACACTATACCTAACCCCCAATCCTAATGCTAAAACCTAAGCCTAAGCCTAAGCTTAACCCTAACGCTAATGAAAGGGACATTGGTGACATCACTGGGGACGAGTGTCATCACAGGGGATTGGTGAAAACAAAGAGACAGCTGAGATGTCACAGGGACATCGGTGACATCACATGGGACATCAGTGACATCAAAAGTACATGGTTGACATCAAAGAGACTCAGTGACATCATTGGGGATATTGGTGATGTCACAGGGGACAGTGGTGACATCACAGGGACATGGGTGACATCATTGGGTAGCAGTGACATCACAGGACACTGTTGAAAACAAAGGGACAGGCGTGGTATCACAGGGAAATCAGTGACATCACAGGGGACATCGGTGATTTCACAAGGACAGGGGTGACATCACAGTGACACCAGTGATATCATCAAGAACAATGGCGACATCACAGGTGACAGAGGTGACATCACGGGGACATGGATGACATCATTGGGGACCAGTAACATCACAGGGGACTGGTGACAACAAAGAAAAGCCCTGATGTCACAGGGAAATCAGTGACATCATGGGGACATGGAGACACCGCAGGGGACAGTGATGACACCACAGGGACAGCAGTGACATCACTGGGAACCAGTGACATCACTGTGGACTGATGACAACAAAGACACAGCCGTGATGTCACAGGAACATTGGTGAAGTTGCAGGGGACCGGGATTACATCACAGAGACACCAGTGACATCATCGGGTACAATGGTGACATAACAGAAGACATTGGTGACATCACAGAGAAAGCAGTGATGTCATTGTGGACCAGAGACATCACAGGGGACTGTTGCAAACAAAGGGACAGCCATGATGTCTCAGGGGACATCACTGACATAACAACAACAGGGGTGACATCACAGAGACAACACTGACATCATCTAGGACACTGGTGACATCACAGAGGACAGTGGTGCCATCACAGGGAAGTCGATGACATCCCTGGGGACCAGAGACATCACAGGGGAGTGTTGAAAACAAAGGGACAACCCTGATGTCACAGGGGCATTGGTGACTTCACAGGGATAGAGTTGGCATTACAGAGACACCAGTGACTTGATCGGGGACATTGCTGGCATCACAGGGACAGTGGGGACGTCACAGGGACAGTGGGGACATCACTGGAAACCAGTGACATCACAGGGGACTGGTGACAAGAAAGGGATGGCTGTGATGTCACAGGGAAATCAGTGACATCACAAGGACACTGGTGCGATCGCTGGGGACAGTGGTGACATCACAGAGACAGCAGTGACATCATTAAAGACCAGTGACACCACAGGTGCCTGGTGACAACGAAAAGATAATTGTGATGTCACAGACATAACAGTAATGTCACAGGGGTCTGGTGACATCAGAGGGATATTGGTGACATCACAGGGACAAGGTACCACTGCTGGAGACAGTGGTGACACCACAGGGACAACAGTGACATTGCTGGGGACCAGTGACATCACAGGGGACTGGTGACAATGAAAGGATAGCTGTGATGTCACAGGGAAATCAGTGACATCAAATAGGACATTGGTGACTTCAAAGAGGCAGGGGAGAAATTACAGAGACAACAATGACATCATCGAGGATATTGGTGACATCACAGGGAACAGTAGTGACACCACAGTGACATGGATGACATCACTGGGGACCAGTGACATCACAAGGGACTACTGACAACAAAGAGAAAGCAGTGATGTCACATGGACATAAGTGACATCAAAGGGGAAGTCAGTGACCTCACAAGGACAGGGGGGACATCACAGAGACACCAGTGACAACATCTGGGACATTGCTGACATCACAGGGGACAGTGGTGACATCACAGGGACATCGGTGAAATCACTGGGGAACAGCAAAATTCCAGGGGAATGGTGAACACAAAGGGACAACAGTGATGTCATAGGGACATCAATGGGACAGGGATGAAATCACAGGGACAGCAGTGACATCATTGAGGACCAGTGACATCACAGGGGACTGGTGAAAACAAAGGCACAGCCATGATGTCACAGGGACATCAGTGAAGTCATAGAATCTGGTGACATCACAGGGACATCGGTGACTTCACGGGGACATGGTGCTACCGCTGGGGACAGTGGTGACATCAGAGAGACAGCAGTGACATCACTGGGGACCAGTGACATCACAGGGGACTGTTGTCAACAAAGGGACAACCGTGATGTCACAGGGACATTGGAGACATTACAGGGGACTTCAGTGACTTCACAAGGACAAGGGTGAAATCACAGTGACACCAATGATATCACCGGAGTCATTGCTGGCATCACAGTGGACAGTGGTGCCATCGTGGGTAACATCACAGGGGACTGCTGACAATAAAGGGACAGCCGTGATGTCACCGGGACATTGGTGACTACACAAGTACAGGGTTGACATTATAGAGACACAAGTGACATCATTGGGGACATTGCTGAAGTCACTGGGGACAGTGGTGACATCACAGGAACAGAGGTTACACCATTGAAGAACAGTGACGTCACAGGGGACTGGTGAAAACAAAGGGACAGCCATGATGTCACAGGGAGATCGCTGACATCACAGTGGACATCGGACATAAGGACAGGGGTGACATCACAGAGACACCAGTGAAATCATCGGGGACATTGGTGATATCACAAGGGGTATCGGTGACAGCACAGGTAGACATCAGTGACTGCACAAGGCCAGAGGTGACATCACAGAGACACCAGTGACTTCATCGGTGACACTGGTGACATCACAAGGGACATCGGTGACATCATTGTGGATGAGTGACTTCACAGTGGACTGATGAAAAAAAAAAAGGACCGTTGTAACATCCCAGGGACAGCAGTGACATCAATGGGGACATTGGTGACACCACAGAGGGTAGTGATGACATCACACAGACATGGGCAATACTGTTGGGGACCAGTGACATCCCACGGGACTGGAGACAAGAAAGGGACAGCTGTGATGTCACAGGGACATTACTGACATCAAAGGCATCTGGTGACATCACAGGGACATCAGTGACATGACAGGGACATGGTGCCACTGCTGGGGACAGTGGTGACATCACAGTGACACTAGTGACATCATTGGGGTCATTGTTGACATCACAGGGGACAGTGGTGACATCACAGGGAGATGGGTGACATCACTGGGGACAAGTGACATCACAGAGGACTGTTGACAACAAAGGGACAGCTGTGATGTTACAGGTATATTAGTGACATCACAGGGGACCATTGTGACATCACAGAGATACCAGTGACATCATCAGGGACTCTGGTGACATCAAAGGCGACAGTGGTGATGTGACAGGGACATCGGTGACTTCACAAGGCCAGGGGGGCAGAGATACAAGACATCATTGAGAATATTGGTGACATCACATGGGAAAGTGGTGACATCACAGAGACAGCAAGAACATCGCTGGGGACCAGTGACATCAGAGTGACAACAGAGGGACAGCATGATGCCCACAGGGACATTGGTGACATCACAGGGGTCTGGTGACATCACAGGGACATCGGTCACATCACAGGGACATGGTGGCACTGCTGGGGACAGTGGTGATATCACCGGGACAGCAGTGACATCATTGGAGACCAGTGACATCACAGGGGACTGCTTACAGCAAAGGGAAAGCTGTGATGTCATTGAGACATGGGTGACATCACATGGGACGTCAGGTGACTCCACAAGTACAATGGTGACATCACAGAGACACCATTTATGTCATCGGGGACACTGCTGACATCACATGGGCCAATGGTGACATCACAGGGGACTGGTGACATCACAAAGGACTGGTGACATTACAGAGACATTGGAGAAGTCACAGGGACAAGGTGCCAGTGCTGATGTCAGTTGTGGCATAAGAGGGACGGCAGTGATATCACTGGGGACCAGTGACATCACAGGGGACTAATGAGAACAAAGGCTAAGCCCTGTTGTCACAGGGACATCGGTGACATCACAGGGGACATCAATGACTTCACAAGCACAGGGGTGACATCACAGAGACACCAGTGACATCATCAGGGACAGTGGTGACATCACAAGGGACTGGTGACAATAATGGGAAGCAATGATGTCACAGGGACATTGGTGACATCACAGGGGATTTCAGTGACTTCATAATGACAGGGATGACATCACAGTGACACCAGTGATGACATCAGGGACATTGTTGACATCACAGGGGACAGTGGTGACATCACAGGGAGATGGGTGACATCACTTCGGAGGCCAGTGACACCACAAGGGACTGTTGACAATAAAGGGACAGTCGAGATGTCACAGGGACATCACTGTCATCGGTGACATAAGGGGACATGGTACCACAGTTCAGCATAATGGTGACATCACAGAGACAGCAGTGACATCATTGGGGACATTGTTGACATCACAGGGGACAGTGATGACATCACAGAGACACCAGTGACATCTCTGACATCACAGGGGACATTGGTGACTTCACAAGGCCGGGGTGACATCACAGAGACATCAGTAACATTATCAGTGACAGTGGTGACATCACAGGGGACAGTGGTGACATCACAGGGACCTGATAACAACAAAGGGACAGCAGTGATGTCACAGGGGACAGCGATGACACCACAGAGTCACTGGTGACATCAACAGGGACATCTATGACAGGATAGGGGACATCGGTGACAACACAAGGACAGGTGTGACATCACAGAGACATCAGTAACATTATCAGTGACAGTGGTGACATCACAGGGGATAGTGGTGACATCACAGGGACATTGTTGACATTGCTGGGGACCAGTGACCTCACAGGGAACTGTTGACAAGAAAGGGAAGGTCGTGATGTCAAAGGGCTATTGGTGACATCTCAGGGGACAGTGGTGACATCACAGAGACAGCAGGGACATCATTGGGGCCAGTGACATCAGAGTGACAACAGAGGGACAGTAGTGTTGTCACAGGGACATTGGTGACATCACAGGGACATTGGTCACACCACAGAGACATGGTGGCACTGTTGAGGACAGTGGTGACATCACAGGGACAGCAGTGACATCACTGTGGGTCAGTGACATCACAGGGGACTGGTGACAAACAAAGTGGTAGCCGTGATGTCACAGGGACATCAGTGAAATCAGAGGGGACAGCGGTGACTTCACAAGGACTGGGGTGCCATCATAGAGACCACAGTGACATCACAGTGAACAGCGGTGACATCATTGGAGACGCAGGGACCACCCCTGGGACACCACTGACATCACAGGGGACAGTGATGACACCTGTGAGGACAGCAGTGACATCAGTGGACACCGGTGACATCACAGGGACATCGGTGATACCACAGGGACAGCGGTGACATCATTGGGAACAGTGGTGACTGTTGCCATGATGTCATGACAGTCCAATAAAAAACACACACAAGAAGGTTGATTCAGGGCAACCTATGAAAAGACCTCCTTTATTAAAAATCCCAGCTCCAATTTTAGATCATTGTCAAAAAGCAGCAAGCAGGGAGTGAGCAAGTAGCAAGCAAGTAGCAAGCAGCAACAACATCCTAATGGGCCACTCCTCATTACTGATACACTTGGCAGCAATCGTGAGACACTGGAGATGCCCAAGGACAAGGCTGTGGTTCTCACACACCAAATCTATGGACTCACAGTCTGCCCTCGCTCCCCAATTAGCCCGTGTGTAAAACTCACTTATCTTCAAGGCCACACTCCAAAGTTTCCCAAGTCAATCTCCTTTTCCAGGGAGCCAACAGACCGCTGTTAACCCCTACATCTAAACAGCCAAAGTTGCCAGCTGGGTGTTTTCTGCCCCTCCAGACCATCAAACATTACAGCTATATATTAAAATTTTGCACAATTAAAATCAGGTACATTTCTTATCCTGTTCAAAAAGTGCATTTTTTTCCTTCTTTAGGATGCTTAAGTATCCTGGATTAAAAGATTCATACCCTTTTATCATCATCCTCTTTGGGCTTTCTTGTCTTCTGAAGCAGCTTCAGATCTTCAATCTGTCTAACAAGCAATGGTATAGTCATCTTAAACCGCTCTTCCACCCTAACGGCATCTAAAATCTAAGAGCACAAGTTCAGAGTAACCAAGTTCACACTGGTGGATCATCAGTCTGGGGGAAGGGAACATGGAGAATACTGTTACTGTCTTTTGAT
Organism: Myiozetetes cayanensis; assembly: GCF_022539395.1. NCBI lineage: Eukaryota > Metazoa > Chordata > Aves > Passeriformes > Tyrannidae > Myiozetetes > Myiozetetes cayanensis. The sequence goes on from NW_026088098.1 coordinate 15,014, forward strand.
CCGAGTTATAGAATAGATGGATTAGGAAAAAAGGGAGTAAGAAAAGCAAAGAGAATACTGCGCACAAAGTCTGTCCTCAAGGGTCTGGATGCCTAAACCACAAGCACTCCAAACTAGGAAAAAAGTTTTTTATCCTGTCTGTTTTAAGCATCTTAATAATTCAGATGCATCATCTGTGGCAAACATCTATCAACATTCTATTTTTCAATTACTGAGCCTCAGGAAAGACCTGACCCTTTAAGAAAGTTAAATGATTTCCTTGGTTAACCCAGGAAAAACATCATCTTATATCTTAAGGGTTTTTTTGATGAGAGATTTTTGTGATTCTTTGTCTTTTTAAAATTTTGTAAATTCCGTTTTCATTTTAAATTGATATGTGGAAATGGGTAGAATTCTGCTCCTCTGTATTTCCACAACTTCCACTGGCTGCTCTTTTCTTTAGAACTTTTAATAAGAAGGGACACACTGAATGTAATAACTACATTTAGTAGTTATTTTTCCATTAGTAGGATATTCAGCTATAGTACACACCTTCCCTTCAAATCACTGCATTAATTACTACCTGTGGTGCTTTGAAAGCATCTAACTTACACTTTCAATTCCAGGTGCAGCATTAGCAGTAACAAAGGAAAAGAAACAACAAAACTGATTCACCATCTATCTAGTGCAGTTGGTGCACCACTCTTGGCGCTACACAAAGAGCAGGAGCTTTCTGTGTGTGCACCTTTGGACTGGGAGGTATTTTAGACAGCACTGAACCCTCAACCTAACCTTTAAAAAAGATGTAAACGTAACCTAACCCTAAACCCTACCTGCACTCCTATCCCTTACTCTCACTGAAATGTTACCTAAACCCTAAACCTAATCCTAAACCTTACCTGAACCCTAATGCTAACCCCTAAACCAAACCCCAACCTCAACCCTAACCCACACCCTAATCCCAACCCAAACCCAAACCTCAACCCCAACCCGAATGCCCATCTGAACCCCAACCCAAACCCCAAACAGAATCCTTACTCGAACCTATAACCCGAACACCAATCCCAACCCGAATCTGAACTCGAATCCTGAACGCGAACTTGAACCTGACCTGAACCCAGAACCCAAACCCCAACACGAACCCTAAACCCTAATCCTAAACCCTAACACTAATCCAAATACTTTCCTCAAGATAGCAGAGAATCGCACCAACAACCGTGGGCACTTTCTACTTCTCAAGGCCAACCAGGCACACGAGGCATCACTCCTTCACCCTGGCACAATGATAGCAAAAAATCTGCCATTTCAGTTTGCTGGAAGAAAGAGAGTCATAGCTTCCTCTGCCTTCTTATTTATACTTTTGCTAAAGTAAAAATCATATGGAACACTTGGAACATGGCCTTGGTTCCTTGGTTACAACCTGATTACCAAAGACCTAGACTCAAAACCACTACAGGCCTTCTTTTCTGGCTGGAAATGCATTTGTTTGGTGTCAGAACCCTTAGGTTGGAATTGTCAGTCTGAAACCTCAAATGGAATAAGCATAAAGATTCCTCGCAGGCAAAAGATGCCAGCACAGTGTAACAGGGTAAGTTTGAAAGGATGCAGAGATTGAAAACCAAGACACTGCTCAATGCTGAACAATAAACCCAATATTTATTAAAAAAGTGGCCAAGTAAACGGGAACCCGAGAGACAGGAAAGGACAGGAGTAAACTAAGCCCTCAGAGAAACTCCCACTCACTCAGGTGTCTTTTACGAGGTTGTCTTACTGACCCCAGGAGAACGAGAATTCCCCCCAGCAGAGGCTGCATCCTTGGAGAGTCAACAGGCTCACAAAGATAGCAGTGTCCCCACAGAAGGCAACGTTGTCCTTCCTGTGAAGCTTGAGAGCCCTGAGCACGAGCCACCTGCATTTTTTATCCACTTAGCCGGGGACGTCTCCCTGGGCCGGTGTGGCAGCACCGCCCAGCCAGAGGCCCTCGGTCCCTCCCCCGTTCTGTGAGTGCCCCCCTTCAGCCATGCAGGAGAACGTGGGGATTCCCCTCGCACTTGCGCTGTTTCACTCAAGGGCTCTGATCTGTTTGGGTCTGGGGGCTTTACTTCATCCCCTCCTCTTCAGTTTCTCCTTCAAATGTCCTCTACAGACAACCAGCCGATCACAGAGCACCAATTCAAACAGTTTATACAAGAAACTCTCTCCAAGGAGAAAGCTCCTGTTTATCAGTGAACTTGACAGGCAAAGAACAAAACTTTTGCAGGTGGCTGGGCCAAACACAGACCCAAAAAGTATCAACAATCCCTGATACCTAGGCCTTCCTTGGTTACTAATTTGTAACCAAGGAAGAGGCAGTGTTCCCAGTATTCCATACGATTTTTACGTAAATCGGGGTATAAATAAGAAGGGAGGAGAGGCCTTCTCTCTCTTCTCTTCCAGCGGAGTACAGGAACAGTGGGTCCTTGCGTTGGTCTCGCTTATCTAAGGCTGAGGCCTGCAGCGACCGCTGGCCTGCCACGTGGAGGATAGCAGAGTGCTGGCCGTGTGTGCCAATCCTACTTCTTTCTAAGGGACGTGGTGAGATTTGTTTTACTAGTTATTTTACTAGTTCTCAAGTTTGATTACGTATATCTGCTCGGTGTCCCTTCATCTCCTTTTGTTCCTTTTCCCCTTTCCCTATCCGTTCGGGCGGTGTTTGGATTCCTTTTTGCTGTGTACACAGCATCTTAACTGTAATATACATCAAATATATATATTTTCTATATAACTAGTTGGATTTTCGGGTTCTTCAATTTACATAGTTTTTTTCATTTGCTCTAGGGGAAGAAGGAAGGGGGAAGGGAGGGGGAGGCTGCTACTGGGGTTTGGGCATTTGGCGGGGAGCCAAGTTCGAACCATCACAACCTGCCCTGATTTCTGTGTTGAAGATGCTTCTTCATCCCTTCTCTGGAGCTGCAGGGGCAGTGCCTGTGTGCAGAGCTGGAGGGAAGAGACTCCCAGCACAGCAGCACAGCCGGGGACAAGGGCATTTGTTCTTTCCACATCTCGGCTTTGGGAAAGGCTGGGGAAGGTTGGGAAAGGTGTTAACAGGGTGGTTTGGCCTGAGGTGTTAAACATGGAAGCAGGTCTATCTTCACAATTCCCAAGAGAAGAGATGGCAGAAAGCTGCCCTGCAGGTTGTATTTGAAGGGACAGGAAAAGAGACCGAGGGGAAGGGGTTTCTTTCCTGGAGGGCAGGGCTGTCGTTTGTTTGCAGGAGCCCTGCGCTGGAATTGTCAGTCCGACATCCAAATTGGAATCTGGACAAAGATTCCTGCCAGACAAAAGGTTGCAGGACAGAAAGCTCTCGCTGCCCATGGAGTGCCCAGGGTGGCCCACCAACTGCACCTGAAACCCAAAGGTTACAGGCTTTCTTCCCTGGGGCTGTGACTTCACAAGAGTCCCATGGCAGATGGGTGGGGCTGCACTGTGGGAGTGTGGGGCGTTGGTTCTTTGGTTTCCAGGGGCTATTCCAGAATGGAGAGGTCAGACTGGGACATCATAAAGGGGCACATGGGTGGGGCTGCATTCTGACCTTGTGGAGTGTTGCTTCTTTGGTTGCCAAGGGCTATTCCGGAATGGAGAGGGTAGGCTGTGACATCACAAAAGGGTCTCAAGCACATGGGTTGGTTTAGCGGGGCGATCTTGGCTGGATTTCCAACACCCACTAAAAAATGCTTCCTCTCTCTCCCTCTGCAACTCCACAGAGGAGAGAAAAAAAACAGCTGAGGATTCCTGAGTAGAGATAAGGGTGGGGAGAAAGTCACTTACTAATGGGCAAAACAGACTCAAAGTAGGGATAGTGCTTAAATTTATAACTAACAGGATAAAAGCCAAAGAATGAGAAACAAAACAGTCTGAAAAACACCTTCCCCCCACCCCTCCTTCCTTCTCAGCTCTCCCTCCTCCCCCAGTGGTGCAGGGGGACGGCAATGGGGGTTACAGTCAGTTGTTGTTTCTGTCACTGCTCAGGGAGAGGAGTTGAATCCTTCTGTAATGAGTAGTAGTGGTTTAATTTACTCATACAATTAGTAATAGTGGCTTACTCATTAAACTGTAGTACATGTTATATTCTTATATATATATGTCATTATAATCACTGTTCTGTTCTGGGTAAGAAACTGTAAGTTGTAGAATGGTTTGTTAATCTATCAGCATTGTAAGCTGAAAAAGCATGAAGTTTGCAGTTCTGAAGCTAGAAAGACAAACCATTGTGCCTTGTTAAGTAAATATTTTTGTATCTTATTTTTCTAAAAAGCTTATTGTCTCACAACACGCATAAAGTAACGAAAGAAAGGAGAAGGATTGAAGAGTCAGGAACTGAAACGATACAGAATATCC
>NW_026088099.1:0-19583 GCF_022539395.1 Myiozetetes cayanensis
GTGGGGGCCAGGCCTCCCTCCTCCCCCAGCCTGGGCTGGGGGCAGGTGTAGCACTGAAGCCTCCCTTCTCTCTTGTAAGAGAGTGGAGAAAAAAACCTTTAAAGGACTGACTGCTTGAACAAAAAACCGCTGCAGAAGAAATTCCAGCAAAGAGATAACGAAGTGTCCAAGGTTGAAACTGGCAACTGGAAGAGAGAGAGAAGAAAAGTTCAAAGGGGGAACTGCTTCTCCCCCCCCCTCTTGCTCTCTCTCTCTCTTCAGCAGGGAAAAGACTGAAAAATAAAACCCTGCTACCTGTGAAAGATTGTTGGGGTGAAGAGACCCCCATGTAGCTCACAAAGGAGCTTGTGGATGTACAAGGAAACCGAGACTTCATGAGAAGGACTGAAATGAGGCAGAGTCTTGTTGAACCTATGCTGGAGCAAGAACGGCTCAGGTGGGATGTTGGAAGAATTGTGACCTTTTAGAGAACCTATGCTGGAGCGAGGGCTCAGGTGGGATGTTGGGATCCGTATGTGGGATCCATGCTGCTGCTAAAGATTTATGACCCTGAGAGAGAGGCTTATGCTGGAGTGAGAACGGCTCGGGTAAGCTTGGGATCCAAGTGAGGGATCCATGCTAGACACATGTCAGAGAGGTCTATCAAGTACTGTTCTCCTGTGGGGAGGGACCTCCACAGGAAAACAGGGGTGGACTCAAAAACCATTATCCCCTGTAACCCTGTGGTGAAGATCCATGGTAAGCAAGTGTCCCCTTGCAAGTCCATGAAAGAGAAAACCTTCAGGGACTGGGTAACCCCCCAGCCTCCGCTCTTAACCCAGGAAGGGTGTAGGCCCAGCTCTGGAGGCCAACACAGAGCAAGAGAGAGAGAAAGAGTTCCAGCTGTGACGAGAGTGCTGCAGAATTATTGAAGAGGCCTGGAGCTCTGAGAATGGAGAAAGAGACTGCTTCTCCTCCTTGGACTGATATAAAGGGGGAAGAAGTATTTCTATAAATACATAATACTTTTACTTGAGTAGAATTATTATAGATGTAGTTCTTTAGTTTTAGTTTGCTAGTAATAAATGTCCATATTACTTTCCCAAATCAAGTCTCTTTTGTCTGCCTAAACCTTCTCTCAACTTACAACAATTGTGTGGGGGATGCGAAAGCAAATTGACCCAAAATAAAACCACGACATTTTTGGTGGAGAATGCGGGCAGAGACTGCCCAGAGAGGCAGTGGCCAAGTCAAACCCCAACAGGATATCATCCCCAAAGATCCAGAGGATGTCCCTTGCACAATGGCCATGTGGAGGAAGGTGGTTCAAAGCACCCCTGCATCATATTCCAACAGCTTGGTAGCATTGCGTTACCTGCAAATGGATATACCAACTATAGAGATGGTGTCCTCCTGGTTTCAAAATGTAGAAGAAACTCTGGGTACTTCCACATCCCTAAGGGTCAGCACCTCAGCTGTCAGGGGCAGCCCAAGAGATCAGTCCTCTCCTGCCCTGGTCAGATGGAAAGGAAGCCCCAAGCACAGGATATGTGGCACACTCTGGTTCTGTGCTACCAGTGGGAAGACATGAGGAAGTGTAATAGTAAACCCACCTTTAAGCTGGAAACCCGTGTATGTGAACTGAGAGGGAAGAGATGTTAAGAAGTGGTGACCCAAGAAGGTTGTCAGTGTAGTTGCCAGTTGCCGCAGAGACCCAAGAAGGCAACCAGTGATTTTCCAGGCATAGAAGAGCTGAAATCACCTCCTCTGATCCTGGTGAGGGGACTTCTGATCTTGCATTTTAAAGGTCAGACAGTGAATACTCTGAGCAGGAACAGGAATAGAGGGTCCCTGCCTTCGACCAGGAGGAGGAAAGGGATGACTGGGCATACTGGACTGTGTGGATTCGATGGCCTGGCACATCAGACCCACAGAGGTATAAAGCTTTAGTAGACACTGGTGCCATCAAGACACAGGAGTGCAGAACCCATTTGGATCCCTGGAGTGATAGGGGGATGCCAAGACTTGTCTATATTAGAGGTTGAGGTCAGTTTAACAAGGGACAAGTGGGAAAAGCACCCCATCGTGACTGGTCCTTGTATCCTTGGCTTCGACTACCTCAGGAGAAGGTACTTTAAGGATCCAAAGGGGTACCAATGGGCTTTTGATGTAGCTACTGTGAATACAGAGAAGATCAAACAATTGTCTATCCTGCCTGGCCTCTCAGAAGATCCCTTCATCATAGGATTTCTGCAAGTTGAAGACAAACAAGTACCAATTGTTACCAGGACAGTGCACCAGCGGCAATGTCGCAGCAACTGCCTCCTATCCATGAGCTGATTCATCAACTGGAGAACCAAGGAGTGATCAGCAGGACCTGCTCACCCTTTAACGACCCCATATGACCAGTGCAAAAGTCTAATGAGAAAGGAGGCTGACAGTGGACTATTGTGGCCTGAATGAAGTCATGCTGCCTCTGAATGCTGCTGTGCTGGACATGTTGGAACTTCAATATGAGCTTGAGTCAAAAGCAGCCCAGTGGTGCCACAACTGATATCACTAATGCTTTTTTCTCAATCCCCCTGTGTGGAGGGGGATTGAAACACTGTCTGGATTTCAAATACTCACCAAAAGCTGCTACAGCACTGAAATCACCCTCCCTCTGCCTCTTGGCAGAGGAGAGGAAAAAAAAAAATAGTTGAGGAATTCTTTAGTAGATATAAGAACTGGGAGACTTGCTTGCTAACTAATTTTCATGGGTAAAACAGACTTAAATTTATTGCTAAACAGGATAAGACTTAAAGAGTGAGAAATAAAACAGTCTTAAAACACAACACCTTCCCCCCCTTCCTCTTTTTTCCAAGTTCTTCCTCCTCCCCCCAGTAGTGCAGAGGGATGGGGAAGAGGGTTTGCAATCAGTTTGAGTCCACCTCTTGGACAGCAGTTCTTGCCAGTCTGCTGTCCTGTGGGTTACTCCTCCATCGGGTGCAGGGGGAGTGGGTCTTGGCACCCAATGGTCTTCTATGGGCTGCAGGGGACAACCTGCGTCACCATAGTCTTCACCACGGTTACAGGGGGGTCATTGCTCTGAGTCCTTCCCTTGCTTCTGAGGGGTCCCTCCCCACGAGAGACAGTCTTTGATACACCTCTCCCTGGGGGTTCATCCACCCCTTGGGCAACAGTTCTCTTCAATCTGCTGCCCCATGGGTCATTCTGGACAAGTCCTACCTGGGTAAACTTGTTTCAGAGTGGATTTTTCTCTCTCCATGGGCCACAGGTCTCCTGTAGGACTCTGCTGCATCTTAGGCCTCCCACAGGGTCACAACCTCCTTTATGCATCCACCAGTTCCAACAGTGTCCTCCACGAGCTGCAAAGGGGGGTCTCCACATTTCAATACTTTCATAGGTAGCAGGGGTCTCAGCTCTCAGTCTTTCCCCTGTTGGAGGTGGAGAGGGAGGCCTCCCTGGGCCTCTTCTCCCCCCTCCGCTACTCTGACCTTGGAGTCTGCTTGTTATCCCATGTTCTTCTCCGCTCTTCTCCAGACTGGAATTTCTTCTGCACAACAAACTTTTTCTTCCTTTGTTCTTAAATATGTTATCACAAAAGCACATTTTCATTGGCTTAGTTTTGGCCAGCACCTAGGAAGTTCCTCCTGGAGCTGGATATCATTGGCTAGTCATAGGATAGTGAAACTTCTAGCAGCTTCTAACTGAAACCACTTTTTAGCCCCCCTCCAGCTACTAAAACCCATGACACCCTGGCAACAGAGTGCAGGCACAGTTTGCCTTCACTTGGAGGGGTGTCTAGTATACCTGGAATTGACTGCCCCAGGGGTGGAAACACAGTCCAACCACCTGCCATGGACTGATCTAGACTGCACTGGAAGAGGGTGAAGCTCCAGAACACCTGTAATAAATTGATGATATCCTTGTGTGGGGTAAGACAGCAGCAGAAGTTTTTTAGAAAGGGAGGAAAATAATCCAAATTCTTCTGAAAACTGGTTTTACCATAAAATAAAGTAAGGTAAAGGGACCTGCACAGGAGATCCAGTTCTTGGGAATAAAATGGCAGGATGGACGTTTTCATGTGCCCATGAATGTGGTGAACAAAATAGCAACTATTTCTCCACCAGCTGACAAGAAAGAAACACAAGTTTTGCTAGGCCTTGTGGGGTTCTGTAGAATGCACGTTCCAGGTTATAGTCAGTATGTGAGCCCCCTCTATTGAGTAACCCTGAAGAGGAACCATTTAGAGTGGGACCTTGAGCAACAACAGGTCTTTGAGCAGATCAAACAGGAAATAGGTCATGCGGTAGCTCTCGGGGTTGTTCAGGCAGGAGCAACTGTGGAAAATATCCTCTACACAGCAGCTGGGGAGCATGGTCTCAGCTGGAGCCTCTGGCAAAGAACCTCAGGAGAAACCCGAGTTCGACCATTAGGGTTTTGGGGCTGGGGTTATCTAGGATCAGAAACCCACTAAACTCCAACTGAAAAAGACATATTAGCAGCCTATGAAGGTGTTCAAGCCGCCTCAGAAGTCATTGGGACAGAAGCATGTCTCCTCTTGGCACTGCGATTGTCTGTGTTGCACTGGAAGTTCAAAGGAAATATCCCCTCAGTACATCACACAACTGGCGTTACATAGAGTAAGTGGGTAGCATTGATTACACCATGAGCCTGAATGGGAAAAACCAATTTCCCAGGAATCCTGGAAGAGATTATGGACTGGCCAGAAGGCAGAGATTTTGGAGCATTGACTGAAGAGGTGACTCGTGCCCAAGAAGCACCACCATATAACGAGTTACCAGAAAATGAAAGAAGCTGTGCTCTGTTTATTGATGGATCCTACCGTGTGGTAGGAAACCATCAGAGGTGGAAAGCTGCTGTGTAGAGTCCCACAAGACAAGTCACTGAGGCTGCTGAAGGAGAAGGTAAGTCAATCCAATTTGCAGAAGTGAAAACCATCCAACTGGCCCTAAAGTTTGCCAAACGAGAAAAGTGGCCTGTACTGTATCTCTATACTGACTCCTGGATGGTGGCTAATGCTCTATGGGAGTGGCTACAGCAGTGGAAGGCCAATCGGCAACGCAGGGATAAACCCATCTGTGCTACTGCATTGTGTCAGGACATTGCTGCATGGGTAGAAAACATGACTCTAAAGGTGCATCATGTAGATGCTCACATGCCCAAGTTGCATCACTGAAGAACATTAGAACGATGAGGAGGTTGATAAGGCTGTGATGCCTCAGAGCATTTTGGATTTTTTTAGCTTTTTGTAAATTTTAGAAGTAGTTGTGTAGTAAATGTAGATTTTAATGTAGCTGTATAATATGCCACCCTTTAGTACAGTAGTTTACACATACCCAACCCTCTTACCCCATGTAGCAGGGAGAATGGCAAAACTGAAACCAGTACACCGTTGAAAACTCAACAAAACAATATTTATTACAAAGAAGTAGCCAACAGAACAAGAAGCTGAGAGACAGGAAAGAGAAGGGAAATAAGCCCCCAAGACAACACCCCACTCCCTCAGGTGTTATTTACGAGGTTGTCTTACCGACTCCAGAATGCTTAAAATTACCCATAGCAGAAGTTGCATCCCTGGAGCATCAACAGGCTCACAAAATGGCAGGCATCCCTGCCAAGGCAACACTGTCCTCCATGTGAAGCATGAGTTCCGCTTCCAACATGAACTACCTTCTTTTTATGCAATTAACCTATGACATCTACTTGGGCTGGTGTGACCAGCACCGCTCATCTAGAGGCCTTCGGTCCCTCCCCTCGTTATGAAAGTGGTACCCCTTCTGCGCATGCATGTGTACATTGGAATTTCCCTGCGCCTGCGTGCTACACCTCGGGGGGCCTTTTCTAAATGAGTCTGGGGGCTTACTTCATCACCCTCCTCTTCACTTTCTCCTTCAAATGCCCTTGAAGGGCCATCAGCCAATAGTGAGGCCCTAATTAATTTCAGTTTATACAAGATGTTTCCTTCAAGGACAAAGTTCTTGTTATCAGTGCTTGTTTTCTCATTATCATGGCTAGGTTTCGCTAATGAAGATTTGGGAAGGACTCTAATCACGCTTACTGCAAGTGCGCTGATGGTTAAAAAGGCCAATGTGAGATAGACAAGTCCGGTTACAAAAGGCACAGCAGAAAGACTCCCTAGGTGATATAGACAAGACGCAATTCTTTCTGCATTGTCTTTTCTCCTCGAGAGTGATCCTGTGTGTGTTCTCAAAAGAAGTAGCAGCATTATAGATAGTGTGTCTCCAGGCATCCTGATTGGAGGTCAGAGTAGACCAATGGTGATGATCGATATGGCCAAGGTTGAGGGATTGTTTCAGGTAGCCCTTGTATCTCTTCTTCGGGGCTTCTCTCTTGCGGCAACCAGTGGCAAGTTCCCCATAGAGTACAATCTTAGGGAGGCGGTAGTCCTTCATCCTGGAGACATGCCCTGCCCAACGCAGCTGTGTTCTCAGCAGCATGGTCTCAATACTCATGACCACTGCCTGTTCAAGAACAGACGTATTGATCACGTAATCCTTCCAGTGGATGTTTAGCATTGTACAGAGGCAATGCTGGTGGAAGCATTCTAAGAGTTGCAAGTGGTGGCAGTAAATGACCCATGATTCAGACCCATATAAAAGAGTAGACAGTACAATGGCTCTGTAAACACTAATCTTTGTACTTTTCTTCAGGTGTTTATTGCACCAAACTGTTTTATGGATGTCCCAGTCTAAATGAGACAAGGGTCTTTTGCTGAGGATGGATTAGGAGGAAAAGACCCAAACTTCTCTTTCCAAGCAATTATAAATCCAAAATTAAGAGGCTTCGATTGAAGGAAAACAAATTATGGAAAAGGGAAAATAACAACCCTTTATTAAAGGTATGTGTGTATTAACAGGAACACGAAAAAAAACAAGTAAAATAACTAAGCAATACTCCTATACCCACCAATAATCCCCTTTAAGAACAAAACCAATAAACTGGCAAGAAGAAAATCAAACAGTTCAATTTTTTTGCACCCTTTGATGCAGTTCCAACCACAGTCAGCAGGGGGTGCCGTCGGGTCACTGGAGATGCAAAATTTGTAATGTCCTATACCATTCACCAGGTGGCGCTGTTGGGTCACTGAAGGTGCAAAAACTTGTAGTGTCCTATTGTAGTCACCAGGTGGCGCTGTTGGATCACTGGAGGAAGCAGAACTTGTAATGTCCAGTGCCCATCACCAGGCGGCGCTATGGAATCCCTAGTCACTGCTCCGTGGGATGGGGGAAAAAAAACAAAACAGTACTCTCCAGGTACAAACCAAAAACAACAAAAAAAAAAAACTGGGTTCCCCTTCCCTTCCCACACTCGGGAAGGAGAGAGAGAGAGGGACTGGGGGGGGGAAAGGGGGAAGGAAAAGAAAAAAAACCCAAAAATAAAACAGAAAGTTCTCCCAATGGAAGAAAACTCACGAACTTCAGCTGATTAGGATTAGTGTTAAGCAGGGTCTGCAGCCAGCAACAGCTGAGAAGAGAACAGCAACAAACTCCCCTCTGACAGGAAGAAAAGAAGCAAACCAGGCAGCTCTGCAGCTTACAGCAGGTCCTCGCCTCACTGGCACACACACACCAGCCACACCTCCCTTCCCCACCTCCTTCCAGCCCCACACACCAACTCCCCCTCAACTCTTCCCCCTTCGTTGTCAAGGAGACTAATCTCTCGGCTATTACTGGGCCAGGCCAATTCTTTTGTTCACCTAATGGGCAATATACAGAGCACACACACACACACACACACACACACACACACACACACACACGGCAGGGGGAAGGGGAAGAAAAAATTCTTTGCTAAAATCAGAACTATGACAATGGAGTTTACCGAAAGCTCAATATGCCTTTGCTAACCTGTTGTCTATCTCTTTATCAATCTTACCATCCGAAGATATGATGCTTCCCAAATAATCAAACTGCTGGACTGACTTGAGCTCTCATTTGCCAATGGTGATATGGGGATGATGGAAGGCTTCCTGAGGTGTAGGTTGGTAGAAAACTTCTGTTTTCTTCAAGCTGACTTCCAGTCCAAAAAGTTCAGCAGCCTCTGTAAAGCAGGATGTTAAACACTTCAGAGCTGCTTCTGCTCGGGAGACGAGGGCGGCGTCATCATCAAAAAGTAGCTCACAGGCAAGATGATTTAAGGTCTTAGTATGGGCCTTCAGTCACCTTAGGTTGAATAGGCTTCCATCAGTATGATATTGGATGTAGATACTGTTTTCTTCATCGAGGTCTACTGTGGCCATTTCGAGCATCGTGTTTAAGAAGATTGTGAATAAAGTTGGTGCAAAAAAGTAACCTCGTTTCACACCATTGGTTATTAGAAAGGGCTCAGAAAGTGCATCGCCATATCTGACTTGACCGTGCTGATCCTCATGAAGCAAAATGATCATTTTGAGGAACCTGGGGGGACATCCTAAACGTTCCAAAATCTGCCACAGACCTTTTCTACTCACAGTATCTAAAGCCTTGGTGAGATCAACAAAGGTTACATAGAGTCCTTCGTTCTGTTCCCTACACTTCTCTTGCAGTTGTCTGGGAACAAATACCATTTCTGTGGCACTCCTATTGGCTCTGAAACCACATTGACTTTCAGGTAGAAGTTGTTCTGTGATAGCGGGTATTAATCTGTTCAAAAATATTCTTGCAAGGATTTTAGCAGCAATGAAGAGCAGAGTAATACCTCGGTAATTTGAATAGTCTGATTTCTCTCCTTTCTTCTTATACAGGGTGATGATGACTGCATCACGAAGATCTGATGGTAATTTGCCTAGTTCTGAACAACGCACCGCGAATTCATGAAATTTAGTATGGAGTACTTGGCTTCCATCCTTCCATGTTTCCAGACTTCAGGTGGAATTCCATCAACCCCAGCTGCCTTGCCAGTTTTCACCTGCTGTATGGCTTTAAGAGTTTCTCCCATAGTGGGGGCAATATCCAATTCAGTTTTCACCGGTTGTTGTGAAATGTACTGCATTGCTGAGTCTTGAACTACACGGTTGGTACTGAAGAGAGTCTGAAAGTGTTCAGACCATCGATTCAAAATGGACACTTTATCTGTGAGAAGCATTTGACCATCTGCACTGAGTAAATGGCTTTGAACCTGGTGTGTAGGACTGTAAGCTGTTTTCAGAGCCTCACAGAATCCCCTGTAGTCACTCGTATCTGCGCATAATTGAATTTTTCTGCTAGATTGATCCATCACTTGTTCTGGATGTTACTGAAGTTTCTGTTGGAGTTTGCTACACGCGAGTCGAAAAGCTGCTTTTCTTACATAGCAAGATGGCTGAGCAAGGTGTGCTTGAGTGAGCAGTTCACTTTCTCAACAATTCCTGGATCTCTTGATTGTTTTCATCAAACCAGTCCTTGTTTTTCTTGAAGGAGAACCCTAAGGATTCTTCAGAGGACTGCAGGGTGTTATTTTTGTTAAGTTGTCAAAGCACTTTGGGAGAGGGATCTGTGGAATGATCTTCGAGTCTAGCTTGAAGATTTACCTGGAAGTTGTCTCTCACTGTAGCTGTTTGAAGATTGTTAACTTGGAGTCTCCACCTTGGAATACCGTCCTTTTAGGTTTGAGCTTAGAGTGAAGGTTAAGTTTACAACGCACAAGGCGATGATCTGTTTGACATTCCGCACTCGGGAATGACAAGCATTGCGAACATTTCTCTGTTGCACCAAGACATAGTCAATGAGGTGCCAGTGCTTCGATCTAGGATGCATCCAGGTTGTCTTCAAACAATCTTTCTACTGGAAGATAGTGTTGGTGATGGTGAGCTGCTGCTCCGCACAAAACTCTAACAGAAGGAGACCATTATCATTGCAGTTTCCAACATCATGCTTTCCTAATACTCCTTTCCAGGCTTCAGAGTTCTTTTCCTACTCTGGCGTTCAAATCACCAAGGATAATGATCTTATCATCTGCAGGAACCCTTTGGATACGGTGGCATAGGTCGGTGTAGAATTTATCTTTTCGGCAGGGTCAGCTTGGAGGGTTGGGGGCATATATACTAAAGAGAACAACATGTTGCTTGTTGTGTAGTGGAAGGTGTAAGGAGATAATACTATCGGAAAGACGTGTTGGTAAATGTTCAAGTTTAGAGACAATAGAGTTTTTGATCATGAAGTCAACTCCTGCAAGATGCCTTTCAGTTCTGGGTTTACCTGACCAAAGAGTGTATAACCAGCACCATGTTCTCTAAGGCTGCCTTCCTCATGGAGACGAACTTCACTGAGAGCAGCAATGTTGATGTTGAGTCATGACAATTCGTGAGCAGAGCAACGCTCAGGATGTCCACTATCCGCGGTATCAAGCATGGTTTTTATGTTCCAGCATGCGAGTTTCAATTTGGACGCACCTTTGAAGGCAGGTGTATGCCTTTGTTTTCTCATAACTTGGCAGAAAAAGAACAGACTCTCACAGGTGGCTTGGTCAAATACAGACCAAAAGTAGCAGCATCTAATGAAGCGCGAATACACCCCATTTCATATCAAACCCTCTAAATTCCTTTAGCGTGTTTAGACTTTTTACAAGGTAGAATTGTAGAAAAACACCTCTGTTTAAGAACATTGCACCCTAGGCCTGAACAACAAGATACCACAACAGACAAAGCATCCTTCAAGCCCAGAACTTTGGAGGAGTTCCAAGGACTGTATGTGCTCTGAAGAAGATGAAGATAAAGAAGAAGGGGTCCCAATGACCCCAGACCCAATTCCCGAAGATGCATGTCGGGGGGAAGAACGGGGCAGAACCATGGGGTGGATAGATCTGGCATTGGATGGACCATAATTTAAAATCATAGAACCACTGCCTGGGTGTGCGCATGTCGTGTGTATTCCCCTGGGCCTGAGGGCCTGATTAAAGGAACTGCTCTTTTTATCTTATCTTATATACTAAATTGGTCTGGAGTCTTTTTCTCCATAGTCTCTCGGTGCATCAGCTGCCAAGATTGGAATAGTTCCGGTAGACTTGGACTGGGAGCGGAAGGATGAGCTATTTATAGCCCAATGGGCCTATGAAACATGAGGGCATCAAGGAAAGATGCGACATACAGATGGGCTCATGATTGAGGGGTGAACCTGACCATGGAGACCATCACATAGGTAATTCACTGTGGAGGTATACAGGAAGGTCGTGGAGCCTAGCAGCAAGGAAAGAATGTAAATAAGAAGTGAACATCCAATCATATGTGAAGGCTGGTAATAATATATAGATAACAGAGCTAAGAATAGTTTTGGTATGTACGATTCTACAGTCAGAGTGTGAGTGCAGTTGTGTGAGAACAAGATGTAATATACTGGAAGAAGTAATAAAAAGCTGAATGTAGGTCGTCATCATAAGATGCTCAGTTTTTATTTAACGGTCGTCCTCAACATACTACAACAACTGGTGACCCCAAGTGTTACGAGCCAGGAGGGATCACGACTAATACCGACGAGACTCCTACCCTGATCTAGAGTCAAAGTGGACTTGATTCCCGTCGAGGGATCGAAGATAATTCCCTGAGAGGAATTGAAGCCGCAGGTGAGGAAAAAACCCGGTGAAGCGGAGAGAAGCGGGGCGCTGCGAGAAAGGGGTCCGGACCTGAGTTTTCTTGACACCTGAGGCAGGTGAGCCACCGGGAACTTTGGGGGCATAATGGGACCAGTTAGAGTCCAGATGGAAGTGCATAGTTGACGCTTGAAATGCACTGTTTAGACAGTGTGACGATGATGATGGCTGCTCATGACGTGAAGTTCAAAGACACGGCGGTTCTGAGCGAGGTTTGCAGCGGCACAGGGCAGGGGACACTGCGAAGTGGTAGTGCTAAGCAGCAGAGCGAAGCAGCAGCACTCTGCGACAAGCACTGGCGGGGTGGGGCGGCTCGGCTCTGCGGACCCGAGCCAGGGCTGGGGCTGCCTGAGATCGTGATCGAAACCGTTTCCCCGCAATGTGTGCTGAAGAAAAGCCGAGTCAGAGATGCAAGGCAGGTTGGAGGGGTTCTGAGAAAATATGGGAAGGCAGAAGCCCAGAGCACTCCTCCCTTCCCCCCACACTGCGCTACAAAGGAAGGTATTTGAACAACACTATGCCGATGGCTATGACAGCCATTCACTCTGGAATTCCGTAAAGCCCGCCCACAACATTCTTTGAACTTTTAACAATGTTAATGAAATTGAACAAGAGGTAAAAATATGTTTGCTTTGCAAGTTATAATCGCATCAAAACAGTCACTCACAGATGGAAGACATGGAGTTAAACACTGCTTCTCTAAGACTCGAAAACAAAGCTGCTGTGAGAGTTGAAGGGACATCTTGTTGGCGGTGCTGGTCCAGGTTTTCTTTCCAGGGACGGCGGGGGATGTGGTCGCCTTCAGTAGGGGAGGTCGGGAGCCCAGTTAGCTCAGTCGGTAGAGCATGGGACTCTTCATCCCAGGGTTGTGGGTTCGAGCCCCACGTTGGACTCGCCGGAACGGTGGGCGGACCGGATGTGGTCCCGAGGCTGAGCCTGTCATTTTTCCCCTACCCCACACAGTCCCTCTGCAGAATTGCCTGACTCTCATCTGTTTCTGCCATGATAACTACTTAAAACTGACTGAACTATTAATGGGAACGGTTTGTAAGCTTTTTGTTAACAGTGGAAACAACTGGAAGAGGCAGATGGACAAGAGCCAAGAGTTAACTGCATTCCAGACATCAGACATACCAGCATCCGGAGGGCACGGAGACAGCAACAGCGTGGAGCACCAGCACAGACCGGAGTGGCTTTGCAGCTGTACTGAAAGCAAACCGGAGGCAGCGCAGGGCAAGCAGAGCCGAAGCGGGGCACACTGCTCCCTGACAGGATCGGGCCCCACCGCCTGCGGTGAAGAGGGTCCCGGAGGACCCAGAGCTGCAGTACTCAACAGTTATAATATTGCCAACACAGCTTTCTCAGCAGCGTGGCAAAGCTGCCAAATCTGCAGCTGCTAAACTAGAAGATAAAAAAAAAAAAGGGGAACTTTGAAGAAAATTTCCATGTCCGTGACTGGTAGTGCTGTTCACTGAATTTGTCACAGTTGACAGAGAACTGGAACTTGCTGAGGAATAGTTAAGAGTTTAGGAGATCTGCTAATCGTCCTAGTTGCTGAGGTTTTGTAATTGCAAATTACACCTTCCTTCTTTTCTTTCCTTTTCCCCCTTCCTGGCATTATGTTAAGGTACATTTCAGGTGGGAATTTAAAATTACTACAAGATGCAAAATGCAGAAGTTACTCACCAGTATTATACCCTTAAGTTCCTTAGCTTTTGGTATTCTAAAACAGGGCTAACTCACTCATAGAGCAAATTATTGTCAAGAGAGCATTTTACACACCAAACATATTTTCAAAACAAAAAAGTGGGGAGGAGAATATGCATGCACATAAACAGGTACTGGATCAAAAATGGATCTCATTTAGGTTTGTTAAGCTTTATATTCCTTGTATTGATTCCTCTTCAGGACAGGTGCAGTTGCTGAACATGACCACCGGAGATGGCAGACTGAGAAGCACACAGTCAGTAATACTTGGGATCTGAGATGTGTGGTTGAAATGCAAAAATATAATAAAAATTCTAGCTATGTGTGAGTGAGGAGTGATTGAGGTGGCCACCTTTTGAATGACTGGGAAAAAAGTTGTATGAGTGAGAAAAGCTGTGTAGATATCTATGTGTATGAACTTAAAATACTTTATGAGTGTCAAGATTTTAAGAGGATGTGTTGTTATATAAATTTGATTATGATAAGTTGATGCATGCTAGCCTTCAAAGATTGGAAGCAAGAATCAAAGCGTTGCAAGTTGATGCTGGTCAAGACTAGCTAAATAGTCTGTTTAGTAGATGGGAACTATCAAGATGACTTTTGTCTATAGTCAGAACAAGGTTGCTTGTGTTGCTTACTGTTGTAGTTGTGCTACTGATATTGCCATGTTTGGTGTCGTGTTTCAAAGGGCCCTGCAGAGGATGACCCAGGCAATTTTTGTGGCACAAATACAAAAAAGGGGGAATTGTGGAGGTATACAGGAAGGTCGTGGAGCCTAGCAGCAAGGAAAGAATGTAAATAAGAAGTGAACATCCAATCATATGTGAAGGCTGGTAATAATATATAGATAACAGAGTTAAGAATAGTTTTGGTATGTAAGATTCTACAGTCAGAGTGTGAGTGCAGCTGTGTGAGAATAAGATGTAATATACTGGAAGAAGTAATAAAAAGCTGAATGTAGGTCATCATCAGGTGGTGCCCAGTTTTAACGGTCGTCCTTAACATACTACTACAACAATTCACAAATGTGAAACATGTGCGTCAATCAAGCGAGCCATGTGAGTAAAATCTGCTTGAAATAGAGGGTGATGGCTGGATTTCCAATATGGTGAGCGTTATAAGTTAATATAAGAATCTAGACAACTCAATTCCAATTAAACATTGATAAATTTATTAAGCAAGCGATAATAAAGCAAAACAGCGCTGGGTGGCCTGGAGGGCAAGCGCCCTGCTGAGGCACACACCGAAATGAAGTCAGTGTCTCTTTTTATACACGTTTGTGGTTCTTAAGTACATGTTAAGTGGTGTCTGGCGTTGGCTTTTCGGATGTAAATTTGTTTGTGGCTTGAGTTTGGTGGCTGGGTAAGTGGTCTGGTATTTGTCAGAGATGAAAAGGTGCAGTTCTTATCAGTTGTTTATTGACACTTGCTTGATTAGCAAGCTGTCTGTGAAACTCCTCTTGTTTAATTACAACAAAAAGTTTCTGACTCCCTCATACACATAAGATTTTATGAACAAAGTTAACCCTTTTATTACAATCCTTCATTTTTTTTTTAAATAATGGTAATAATTGTATTAAAAATACATGGTTTAAATGTTAGTTTTAAAATTAATAAAATAAGAGGTTGACAACAGAGTAATTAACCAAGGTACTTAGTTAAACATAGATTAGTATTTAAAGGGTTGATGATTATTAGTTATTTTTTGTGTTTGTTTTTGAAATGCTTACTTTTAAATTATTGGTGGAGACCTTGAGGAAGCATAATTAAGGGTCAATTTTTTTTGTTGTTTGGCTTTGTCCTTTTTATTTTACGGGGTGTTAGTTTTAGTTCAGTTTATTGAGAGGCTTTGTTATATACTTACGGACCCACTCTAGTACGTCTCTGCCTCCCTTCGCCTAACTCCGTGGCATGGAGCAGCGAGGTATTCTGTAATCTTCTCGGCAGCAGTCATATTCTTCAGGGTTTATATGGCCTCTAAGTTTAAGATGGTTTGAAAGAGAAAAAAAAAAAAAAAAAAAACCCACACTCCCAAAGTATTACAGACAAAGTATTTCAATCATTATTGTTTGTTCTTTTTACTTTAAAGGGTAGAATAAATTTTTTTTCCTTAGGTGGCACTTTATAATGTGCTTCCACCAATAATTTTATAGGTGTATATACTTTATAGACATTTTTCATGTCCTTGGGACTGATAGATGTATATTGACAAACTATTCATCCTTTATGATTTAAATGGGGATGTTTTAAACAGGGTATGCTTCTAGGTATTCCATGAAGTACAGGAATATCGGTTTTTATTTTACAACAGTGGGGCAGATGTATATGGGTTTCTATTATTTTAAAGATTGCCCCTGATTCTAGAGGAATTCTGTTTGGATGTTAAGGTATATAATGGGTTATTTGTAAAGTATATGGAGGAGGTATTTGGAATCCTTTGTACAGCAGGGGGGATGCTTTCTTAGAAATTTTGGAATGAATCATTATTTATTCACCAGTCTTTTCCTTCTCAAGATTAATTTCAGATCATCCGTAGTTCTTTCCGTAGTCCAATGGTCACTTGGGAGAGGTTCTGTCACTCGGGAGGCATGTGTCCGTCTCTGCTTTGCAGTAGGGATCGCAGTCTCTGTTGTGTGCAGTTCCTGGAATGGATTTTCTCAACAAGGGGTTAAAGATGTTTCCTTCCCAATTGCCAGGGTTTATCCTATGCATTTTGAAATTTAAGGGTGCTGTTTGGGCTAAGGTCCCCCTTTGCTTTCTTTCCAATTCTGTCACAGTTTCCTCGACTTTTATACTGAGTTCAATTAGGATTTAGAAAGTACGAATACTCCCAGGCTGTGAATATGCTAGTATACAGGAATTAATATAATTAGTCTCGGTCATTACAGTGATCTGCTGACAGTCAGCAGCAGGCTTTAGGTCATAAATATAATTCTGTTTACTTGGGCTGTTACATTGTCTCTTTTCATTTTAACAATATAGGTTTCAGTATAGAATAAACACTAAAATTACTTTTTACTTTAAGGTTGTGTTTAGGAAGGAAAAAGAAAATATTTCTTTCTCTCTTCTTCTCGCAATGCATAGAAATGAAACTTTATTCAGGGCAGCTGCATCTACCCTGTCAGGCAGCCACCCCCCAGAGTTCCCTCCAGGCTAGGAACCCAAAAGAAATACACCAAATAAGTTTATGGAAAAAAAAAAATAAAAATAAAAACATATGTATTCATTATACAAACTCCACTTTTTTTTTTTTTTTTTTTTTCAACTAAGGTCATTTCAGTCAGTTGTTTAAGATATGTTTACATCCTGTACAGGGCAATATAAACAGACCGGCAATAAACAGTGTGGAAGTTATTCTACAGGGTTAGTGAGAAGAAGAAACATTTTCCTAGTGAAACTAGGATAGATTAGGCTTGATGCAATTAATGGGCACTCAGTTCACATACATGATGTACACAAAGTCCTCTCCCCAGGTGGAAGGGAGAAGAAGCAAAGGCGATATTAATACTGAAGTTTTTGTTAAAAGTATGGCCTTCAGTACAGAATACACACAAAAATTATTTCCGTGTACATATTTCAAGATAACAAATAATTGGTACCACTCTAGGTCTGTGAGAATATTCAAAGGCACAGACACATGCAATGAAAGTAACATTATTTTACCATTTAATACATTTATATGAATTATGATTACAATAGCCCATGATATTAACAATGGCTCTACTGCATCTTCTTTAAACTTGAAGTTTTTAACAGCAAAATTATACAACATTTTCTTATGTCACACTGGCAAATATAATTACAGACTTATTATATCAGAGTTTCTAATTTTTATTTAGATTTTTAATAAAAGTATTAATTAATCAATTAATTTGAAATCCCATCTTCTTTCCCCAGTTTGTCTGGAGTGGGGAAGTACTTATTCTCCTCTTCTCTCTGATTTTCTCAATCTTTCCTTTCTTTCTCCATCGATTCCAACACTGTTCTTATCTTTCTTTTTAAAGACTACAAAAGTAACTTCCCTCTTCCCAAACCATCAAAACCAAAGCTGCAGACTTCTCCTTCCATCACAGCAGACACTGTTTCTCCAGCTCTGTCTCTCTCTCTCCCTTTTCTTTTCTTTGTTCAGTTTTTAGCACAGTGATGTCAATTTTGGCACGATTTTTGTTTTTAGATTTAAATTTGTTTTATGAGAAGTTTGGTAAATTTTTCTTCTTCTTTTTTTTTTTTTTTAACCGTGCTCTGGGTGTTTCATCTTTTTTGTTGATTTTCTAATGTTTTTATGATATTTTGTTCATGGGGGTTAGTTATTTTAAAGTCTCCAGATTAATGAAGTATAATAATTAGTTATGTGTTGCCAATTTAGGGCTGAGTTACAGTTTCCACTGGGAGGGTCGTTGGATTGCATTTTCTCCCAGGTATATATATATCAGTTTTTAAAATTTGGTTTAACTCTTTTGTTATTCCCAAGAGGCTTTTCTAATAATAAAGTTCTGATTTTTTTCGGGGTTGTTCACCTCTTTCTAAGAGTTTTAGTGCTTTCAGGATTTTTGCACCTCTGATTTGATAAAGCAGTGAGATTTGCAAACCGCAAATGGGGGGTTGGGGGTGGTGTAACGGGGAATTCAGCAGTGCTGTGTAAATAACAACTGAAGGAATGTGAAGAGAAGTTTGTGAAAGGGGAGGGTTAATGAGGGATTCAGCGGGTGGGGGGGGTAATGGGGGATGACACGGTGCTGCGGGAATAGGGACTGAAGGAGACTGAAGAGAGGTTTGTGGAAAGGGGGGGGTAATGAGGGGCATAGAGGGGGGGTCATAATGTAATAAATTAAGAATGTAAGACTGTAATAAATTAATTGAATACTTGTAATTTCTCTGTAACCATAACCTTCTGTATTTTTTTTCTCTGTAGTAAAAATTAATGATAGAATTCTGTGTTTTGTAACAAACCCCTTTTCCAGTAAAACCTAAGACAATGATTGCCAGGAAAGTCTTATCCAAAACCAGACAGAGAAATACACAAACCTGAGAAAGGAATACACAAACCTTTTCTTAAGGTCATTGGGCAATCAACTCTTCCGGGAATTCCAAGAAAGGATCCTAGACCAGATAATCCTTCTTCCAGGAAAGAAGAAAACGAAATACACTTTCTTTGTGAGAATTCAAGCCCCAATAAACATATCATGTCTGCCTTCGGCACGGGGCAATCATCTAGATCCAGACCTCGGATTGTGAAATATGAAGCCAGAATGATATAAAAGGGAGATGAAACGTTCAGTCATGGCTGCCTTTTGCCTCAGTGCAAAAGCGGCCCAGTGCACTGTTACTTTTTTGCTTGTTTTAATGTTTTTATAATAAACTATTTCTTTATTGCAGCTTTTGCAGCCCGGCTTTTATTGTTTAACTTATAACAATTCTTTGGTGCGTTGGCCGGGAAGTCCTGCGTTTTTTTTTCTTCCTCGCGGAGCTCCGATATAGGGATAAGGCGCCTCTGTCTTCATTTTTCGGACAGCCCCATAGCGGACTTCTGTGCTGGAATGAAAACCTGGACTTTTTTGAACCCTACGAGGTTCCTTTAAAGCAAGTAAAAAAAAAATAAAGGAAGCTCCTGCAGGCTCCCCTGCTAAATCTTCGTGCACGAAGGTCGACCGAAGACATCAGGACAAAAGTAAGTATAGCGCGAAAACCGGGTCGATCGGGGGTGGGGATCCTGAGGTGCAGTGCGTGAGACGCCCCTTCGGACGACCCGAGTGTGGACCCCCAGAACTGTGCAGTTCCTGTTTCTCGCGAGAGGCCAGGTCACAGACGGTGGGACGTGTTTGTGTGAGTGTGAGAGGGCACCTCAGAAGATGGGTCAGAGAAAAAGCAAGGTCTCTGCTCCCATGGGTGGGAAGAAGCCCAAAAAGTTACCAAAAATTCCTCTAGATAGCCCACTAGGGCAAATGCTAAGGGATTGGGAAACCTCCCCTAAAAGGCTGGGGAAATCAAAAGAGAAAATGATATATTACTGTCTCCTAACATGGGGTGGGAAGTCACTTCAGGACCCGAGTGTAACATGGCCAACATTTGGATCAACTGAAAAATGGTTGTGTAAACGTTTAAATGAATGGGTGAACACCAAACACCCGCCAGCAAGCTTTGAGGAAATCAAATATGCGGCATTATGGCTAACACAAATTGAACAGGAGTGTTTATTCCCCTTAAAACAAAACAAGACTGACAAATCTCGATCAGATAAAGATGACTGTTTTTGGAATACACCAATATCTCCTCCTCCCTATCTCTCTGTATCACACCCCCTCCCCTGCT